>NC_061824.1:24855969-24858469 GCF_019202785.1 Penaeus chinensis
TGATGGCCGAGTCGCCGCTTTTTGTCACGACAAATTCGTGAAATACCACCAAGTTCTTCATGACCTATAAGGCAGAAGCAATATGGAATAAAACGAAAATCAGAAGTGAAAGTTATGTTCTTATCTACTAGGGACTTGAAAGTTAATTTTTAACTCTTGATATGACGACTGTGCCAAAACAAAATATCAACAATTCACAAAAACTGAAAAAGAAAAAAAGAAAAAGGGAAAAACAGTAAATTGATGACGAATGAACGCTTTTATCTCCATACCACAACACCTACCAAACTGTGATACTCAGCCTTCGTGTGGTTAAGGCTATTATGGTACCACAACAGGGAGATGATGTACTTGGTGGCGTCGTTGATGTCCATGGCGACGTTCCGCTTCTTCTGGTAACGCATTTCCTCCGCCGGTTTCTCGATGGAGATGAAGAGGTAGGCTCCTGTGTACATGGGCGGGAGAGGGCGGGGGAGGGCATTTCATTGCAGTTAATGAAGGCGATGGAAGGAAGCAATTTTGATACGAGAAGTAGATAAAATAGAGGAAGTATTATTGTTATTATCACTGTTGGTATTGATATTGATAGTATTGTATTGATATTATTGTCTTTACGGTTATTGTTATTTTTATCAATTTCGTAATCATTATTGTTGTTGCTATTATTATTATTATTATTATTACTATAATCATTATCTTTAATATTATAGTTATCATTATTACTATTTTTATTATTATTATCATTTTTGTAATAATTATTGTTGTTGTTGTTATTATTATTATCATTTTCGTAATAATTATTGTTATTGTTGTTATTATTATTATCATTATTAATATTATTATTATCATTATTATTATCATTATTATTATTATTATTATCATTATTATTATTATTATTATTATTATTACTATAATTATTATCTTTATTATCATAGTTATCATTATTACTATTATTATTATTATTATTATTATCATTATCATCATCATTATTATTACTATTATAATCATTATTATTATTATCGACATTATTATTATCAATCTCATTATTACTGTTATTGCTGTTGATGTTGTTATTATATTATTATTATTATTATTATTATTATTATTATTATTATTAACATTATTATTATTATTATTATTATTATTATTACTATCATTAACATTACTATTATTATTTATTATTATTATTATTATTATTGTTACTATTATTATTATTATTATTATTGTTATTATTATTATTATTATTATTATTATTATTATTATTATTATTATTATTGTCATTATTATTATTGTTGTAGTTGTTGTTTTTATTTTTATTATTATTACTATTAATATTTCTATCATTATTATTAATATTATCATTATCATTATCATTATTATCATTATTATTGTTATTACTATATTATTATCATTATCATTATTATTATCATTATTAACATTATTATTATTATTATTATCATTATCATTATCATTATCATCATTATCATTATCATTATTATTATCATTATCATTATTATTATTATCATTATTATTATTAACATTATTATTATTGTTATTGTTACTATTATTGTTATTGTTATTGTTATTGTCATTTTTATTGTTATTATTACTGTTATTAGCATCTCCTTTTCAGTATTATTGCCATTGCTAACATTCTTATCCTTAACATCATTATCACCATACATTACATCATCTCTTCAATCACCACATCACGATCACCACAACCTTCACTATCACCAGTTCACAACCATCACCACTCACAGTCATCACATCCATTACCACATCACAGTCACCACATCCTTCACTATGGCCACATCACAATTACCACAACCATTACCATTCACAGTTACCACATTAAAATCACCACTCACAATCACCACAACCATCACTATCACCACTCACAATCACCACAACCATCACTATCACCACTCACAATCACCACAACCATCACTATCACCACATCACAATCACCACAATCATGACCACTCACAGTTACCACATCAAAATCACCACTCACAATCACCACAACCATCAATATCACCACTCACAATCACCACAACCATCACTATCACCACATCACAATCACCATAACCATCACCACTCACAATCACATCATCACAATCACCACTCACAATCACATCCCAATCACCACAACCACCATTATCACCACATCACCATCAGCACTCACAGTTACCACATCCCAATCAGCAGAGCCATCACCACATCACACTCGCCACAACGTACCAACGACAGTGTAGACCGCGACGAGGATGAAGAGGCCGATGTGGGAGAACATGATCCGCGCCACCGTCTTGCCACAACTTTTTTTCTCATCTTTGTCGCTGATGAAGCTGCTCATCTTCTTTATCGCTGTTGGAAGAGGCGTCGAGGAAAGCGAAGGGGAAACGGGGGTATTAATATTTTTCGCGGGAAATGTCGCCGGTGGCCAAAAAAGAAAAGAAAAAGAAGAAGAGGAAAAATTATGTTGGAATGGTTTCGA
>NC_061824.1:24875969-24883469 GCF_019202785.1 Penaeus chinensis
TCCTAATGTCAAAATGTAATTTCCTCATTTTTTATATCATATATCCATAGGTCAGCTTCCGAAGGAGTGAATTAGTTTATTAGTACAAATAGTTTTATGAAAATGGGTATTAATTGGTCTTTAAAATTGCAAACACAACTGACTCTAGGTGAAATCCTACTTATAGAGAGGGAAGAACAGGATAATATATTTATCATTTAGATATACATTGTTATACCAGGTAGATATAAATTGTTAATCTGTTACCTATGGGATAACCATAACGTAACCCAAGATTTGTTAAGGATCCCAATTGACTTATTTATAATTCTAGAAATATGGTAATAACCAGAAGTCTCCCTTGACTGACAGTACCTCCAGGCTCTTGTTCAGGCTTAATGTTTATTGTCAGTCATGACCAGTGCAGCATTCAGCACTTCCTAGGTCAGGCACCTGGAAGGACTCGGTTGTTTTGATGAAGCTGTATAAGGGTCCTTGTATACATACAGGGTTAGTAGTGATAAATATCAGAATTCTTAATTCTTAATAAACTGAAAGAACTTTGGATATAGCATGTATATTTGCCATCCTGAAGTCAACAGGTTAACCTTTTGACTATGAGGTATCAGGATTTATACAAAGTTCATAGGGACGGAAGAAGACAAACTGTCAATGGTGTCTTGAAATTTCCCTTCATCTACAGTACTTCAGTAATTTTTCCATCTCAAAGCATGTCATCTAGCATTGATACAAGTTTAGTGAGCTTGAGTGGGGATAAGAAGAGACCAACTTGTTAAAATATCGCTGTATAAATGTATAAAGCTAATAAATTTAAAACTGGCTTTCTCAGAATCAAAGGAACTTGAATGATAATGAGATTTATATCACCAGAAATGGGACATACAATGATACTTTGCCACAGTCCACAAAAGTGTGAAATCTGCCATTGTATTCGGGTGGTTTGATTATCAAACTTTTCTTTTGACTCTTTAACATTAACATTATTTCTTTATAAAGTGGTTTAACATGGGAAAGCTTAAGCCAGTTGAAAGGCAAAATATGATTGTTTTGTGATCCAACACAAAATAATGGAGTTTGCCAGTTTATTCAGATTCTTGAAATTTTTAATTTTTAATTTTAGGGTTAACAGTATTTTATCATGTGTAGGTACCTACTGTCATTATCTGTGTAATTCTTATTAATTATTTACTTTATGAGTGTCAAGATAGGAAATGTCGGAGATGCCATATATATATGCTTTTGTCAATTGTACATTATGTTGATATATAAATTAAACTGTTATACAGTTTGATATTGTTAATCCCATTCATTAAGCTATGATTGATTTTTAGTAAATATATTAATGTAGCAGATATTAAAAAAAAAAAAAAAAAAATTGAGAGAGGTTCTTACTGGTTCTTCAGATGAATGATTGTACCCAGTACCCTGTCATTGTGGATACCTAGTGAATCTATGGGATGTACTGAAAGTTAAAGATGAAAGTGAGCCTGAATATGATTTAATAGTGACATCAATATATATTTGATTGTGATAGTGGTCAGTCCATGTGTTTTTGTTGACATTTGTTTGTACGTTATTCATCTGGACATTATGATTTTATATATTGATTCCATTTTATACTACTGTCTTATTCATTTTGTGTTACTTTTACAATTTTAGTTAATCTTTATATTATGGACACACTAAGCTAGGGCAAAATAAAGATGATATTCTTGTGGAGGATAAAAAGTTGTAGTCATTGGTACAAAAGATAATCTGCCACATATAAAAGAAAAAAATCACAGAAAGCATGCTTCTTAGTTTCAGCTTTATCTTACCATGCATACCAAGGTGAAAACAATGTTTGCTCGGGTTGTTGGGGAGCAGAGCCCCCCATCAACCCTCCCCTCAGGCAGTTGCCCAGTCATGGCAATTTAGATTGCTGTGACAATTAGTTGCTGCTGAGTGCATCTGTACTGTAAAGAACTACCACAACTTTGTGTGAAGAAGTAGTTATAAATCTTCCTATTTTTTTTTTTGTTTTTGTTCAGCTGTAAAAGGTGTTGTAAAAAAATCACTATTGGGTTATCTGATATCCAGGTAATTTTTCTCTGTGCTTTATATCTTATTTTCTCCTTCATAGTTATATATTGCAAATTAGTAAGGTTCTGTCACTTGTAGAGGCTTGTGTGCATTAACATACTGTCTTTCTGATTCTCCAAACTAACAGTTGCTAGCATAATGAACATGCATAATGACTGAAGTGGGAAGTGGCCTAGGGTCGTCCACAGTGGCGGCAAATGGTTGGCGTCAGTGTCTGTACTGTCAGGGACGCATCTTCAAAGTCCCTAATGATTTCCTCAAGTGAGTGATGCATGTTTGGTTGCTTTTACTAATGATTTTTTTTTTGCAAATGTTCCAGCATTGCATGGTAAAATGCTTCACACATTTTTTATTTTAGTATATGGTTGCAAAAATGTGATTGCATTATCACACAGGTTTGTAAGTTTGCATGTGTGTATCCAGGCATTGGTTACATTGGAGGATACTGTATGGGATTTCAGGGAGTAGGTAGAATTTGTCAGTTTATGGTTATCATTAATCATTTCTTGATGATGGGTATCATAAATTCATGAATACTGTTATTAACGTATGCACACATGTATGCACTCACACACACACACATGCATTTGCACATGCACATGCACATGCACACACATACACATACACACACATTTAGACTCATGTATAGTTTCTAATTATTAGTTTTAGTCTCCTTTATGTACTACATTCAACCATTTGATCCTGTCAGACTGACATTTATGTATCTGTCTGTGTTAATTGTTACTAATGTTGTTAATTAAGATGACTCATCAGTATCATCAGCTGGCCCTTTTATCTGCTGCCTAGCAGTAAATACTAGTGGTGGAAAATCACTATTCAGTTTTTAACAACTGGTGTTTTTGATGTATGAGTATGAAATTTGGGGCATTTTTTACAAGCTCCTTTAACTGTCCAAACCAAAGTAACAACTTTTCTTCTATGAGAGCATAAGGGCAGATGCATTTTGGGTTCAATTAGGTTGGATTGGATTGGATTTGATTTAGCTGGGTTAAGTTTGGCTGTACTGCATTTTGATGGGTTTGGTTGGATGGCTTGGGTTGGGTTTGGTTGGGCTTGTTTGGGTCGGGTAAATCACATATTGGCTCAGTGGGGGGTTGCATGGGGGGGAGCATGGTTTTTCAATAGGTATTTGGCTGTTTCACATGCATTTTTTTAAATTTTTTCTTCTGTGATGAACCCTCAGGGGGGAAGGGATCATATATCAGTTCCACACAACAGTCAGGTTTGACAAAATCACGCACTGAAAAGATAATAATAAGAAAAATAATATTTCCATTTCCAAAGATTTTTCCTCATTTTCTAATTCTGATATTTCTGACTCTTGATCTGTTGCTTGTAATGATTATTTATTTCTCATTTATATGCCCATTCCACCTTTTTTGTGCTAATTGAGACCATATTCTTATTGTATTCTGGTTATGTATCAGATATTCAATCTGATTTAAAGACTCATTCTGACTGGTTTTCTCCCTTGCAGTTGCCGTTGTAGATTTTCCTTTGGTCTTGCTCAGACTCTCATTTCCTTACATATCTACCTGCTTGTTATCTGGCTTGACTGCCTGCCTGCCTGCCTGCCAGCAAGTCAACTTGCATACCTACTTGCTTGGCTGCTTATCTTTCTGTCTGCATGCATGCCTACTTGCATACCTACCTGCCTGTCTGTCTGTCTGTCTGTCTGTCTGTCTGTCTGTCTGTCTGTCTGTCTGTCTGTCTGTCTGTCTGTCTGTCTGTCTGTCTGTCTGTCTGTCTGTCCATCCGTCAGTCTGTCTTCTCACCTCTCACTGGCTCCTCCTTTCATTCATTGTATTTGCATGTAGATAATGTTCTCACCAGTTTATATGTCAGTGATATTATTGAATCTTGTGCAGTTTATGTATGTGCTGCATCTGACATTGGTTGCTTTATGTAGGAAGACTGATGCTGTGAATCAGAACTTTTCTTTCTTTCTTTCTTTCTTCACTTGATCGTTGTTTTTTGTGAAGCATTCTATTTGAGACATTTGAATTGAAATAATGACAGGTATACCTACGTATTTTTGTAATATTATAAAAAGTTGCATTCATCTCAATGACAATTCAACTCTTGTGAAATATAGCTGTGAAGATACCCCTAAACCTGTACATCGAACATTGCAGACATATCCGTGAATGTCACTGCACAAAGGAAGGTGGAAGCTTTGTTTGTCGTTATGGCTACAATGGTGTGTGCTCATCATTGCCTTTAGAGGGAGTGAGTGACAAAGACTATGAGGATCACGTGCTTAAACACCATGCTTTCACTATGTTCAGTAAAGGTGAGTGTGAAAACTATTTGGAAATATAGTTATGAAATGATATTGTATTAGATTCAGGTCATGGTTTTTCTTTTTCTTTTTTTGAGAATTGGAAAACTACAGTAGAACCCCTTTTTCTTTTTACATACATACGTTTGTTTTTATCTAATTTTTCAGGGAGCTCTGGAGTGATCTCAAAAGCTCAGACACAAGGAAGGGAAGAGAAATGGGGTGTCTTTTCTTCAACCCAAAATGTAGCTGCTGTCCTAAACGACCCCCGTAGGGGAATGAAGGTGAGGCACCAGGTCTCATGTGCTTTGGAGTGTCTTGTAGAAAAAGGTATGAATGAAAATTAATGTTTTCACAGTTCAAGTAATTTATTTGACTGGTTTTGAGTATATCTTTATCAAAAATAAATGTATGTGTGATGAAGACATTGTCAAAACGGGTCAAATACATCTCTTGCTCTGTAAAGCTATTCATTCTCATTCATTCCTTTTTCTATATTTGTTGCAATGAATGCTGTTTGTTGGTGTGTCTGTTTAGATTTTTCAAGGATTTACAAAAAGCTTCTTTTGAGTTTGTTTGCTTGTGTTTCTGTTTGCATAAGTGTTTGAATGTGTAATTTCATTGTGTGTAAATTTGTATACTAGCATAAGTTGATTATATCTCACTGTTTTAATTGGTAACTTTATTTTCAGAGAGATTTCTTCACTAGAACATGGGGAGAGAGTTTTGTGGAAATAAAAGAGATCCCTCCTCATGTCGCGCTTCCACAAGTTACGGCCAAACATGTAGAATCTTATGTAAGAAGGCTTAGAAGGAGACAGAAGTTACTGTCAAGACTAGCCTCAGTTCAGGCCAGTAAGGCGCAAGACAACTCACAACGTTCATTCTTAAGTCCAAGCTCCAGAGGTTTGTGTTCCTGTCTTTTGGTTTCTCAGACTTGCTGCTTTATTGAAAATTTCTAGTTATCTCTTTTTTAATATTGTAATATTTTTTGTAGGTATTAAGTGATGAAATACTATATTTGTTACTTTCAATATTTACACACTTATACTGATTGATTACATTTTGTGTGATTTAATAAGTTTTGATGAAACTTCCAGTTTCAGACCAGTTGCCACAGGAGGGTATTCCTAACATCTTCCTCTCCAGTACATTTAATTTGGAGGATCCAGAGACCTTTTTCTCTGTTTTTACGCATGTATCTTCCTCTGGTGTTTGCGTTAAGAATGCAAAGATTTTACAAGAAAAGGTATGTATATTGTAGATGATAAGCAAAGCCTGAAATGTATGGAAACATGAAACAGAAAAACTCAGTCTTATTTTGTCAGCGGCCATTGAAAACACAAGCCTGATTTTACATTCTTTTTCTTATCTTTTGCAGCTCTTTCATTACTTAGAAACTGTTGAAATGGACATGAGCAGGCAGATATCAAGAAAATCATCAGCCTTTTTTGACACTATGACATATCTTAATGCCCAAATGGAACAGCTGAAACTTAACCATGCAGCTGTATCTGCTCTCAGGTATTAAGCTACTTTGTATATTATTTATATATTTTATTTTCCAGAAGAACTGTTTATAACTTCTGTGACTTATTATTCAAGTCTTTTTGGTGTGAAGAGATTTATAAATTGGGTGTCTTTGCTGCATGTTGATCATTTGCTAAGCAGTAAAATATTTGTTGTCACAGTATTACAACCAAGACAATAGAGAAAAAGAAAAACAAGGTAAACAGCTATTTCAGGGGCATTTTTATTAACCTGTGAGTATTAACCTGTTAGATCCAGGTGCATCATGGCTTGCATGTGGACCAAAATCCTGGCTTCAGGCTTACTCAGATGGTGACTCTCCTGGGTGTGTGGGTTGAAGGCCTCCGCCTACATGAACACTCATGGATGGTATCAAGACTCCTTGCCTCCTCTTTGCAATGCTATTAGCTCTTTTTCTCCAGATATGGTTTAGCTGTTTTGCCATTTTTCATTTGTTGTGTAGACTCCATATTAGTTCTCCAGGTGGTTTACACTTTGTGCAGTAACAGTAACAGTGAATAACACTGTGTTATTATGGTATATATTGGTCTTTTTGTATTATTCAGTTTTCCATAACACTTCTTATCCTGCTGGTAATGGTGGTGCAGGATTTGGTTCCTGCATGTAGATATGGTATCCTCTGTGGTGCTGGTGCTCTTCCTTGCATAGCTCACAGATACCCACATTTCCCATTGAAATTGATGCAAGAGCCCCATTCTAAAGGCCTGAAGAATCAATATCCCTTCAAAAGCCAAATGCTACTCGGCAACAATATCCCATGGTGAGATTCTCCTGTCACCCTGGCCCTTAGCTGGTGTGACCATGATGAGGTATCCCAGTCAGCCAGATCTAACAGGTTAAAAAATACTGGAAAAGGAGGATGGGAGCCTCAACCCATCAATGACAGGTATCTCACTAATGAAACATATAAGACACCCACTCCTGAAGCTCCTGTTGAGTTGCCTGCAACTTGTGCCTCATGTGTGGGTCCTCAGCAGCAGGCACTCATTGCTATAGCTACCACCTGGATTTTTTTTTTTTTTTTCACTTGAAGGTACCCAACATAGATTGGTTGATTCATTAATCCAATGCAGGTGTATGGCATGTATGTACATGCCATACTCACTGTAAGTTTAGTTTATTAATTGTCTTCACACTTAGATGGCTCACTGTTACTAAGTTACCAATGTGTCAGTTATGAGTAAAACCTCTCTCACCTGTATACACTTTTGCTTGACTTTCAGAAATATCAGTAACATTATGATAATTATAATGCCATTAACATTATGATAATTATAATGTCGGTAACATTATGATAATTATAATGTCAGTAACATTATGATAATTATAATGTCAGTAACATTATGATGATTACAATGTCAGTAACATTATGATAATTATAATGTCTATGATAATGAAAAGAGCATTGATATTGTTAGCATTAGTAAAAGAAAATCATATTTCCTGCAAACTCAAGAAAAGGTGAAATCAGGTGAGGTCACAAAGTTTATTCTATGGCTCGGTACTTGTAGAGCCATTTATATAGGTGCAGAGACATTTCACAAAATAATACTACAGTGAACACA
>NC_061824.1:24908469-24910969 GCF_019202785.1 Penaeus chinensis
TCCTATCTACTTTGTGCCCATCTACCTCTGGGATACAACTTCCAAGCTTTCTATTCGGGAAAACAGCAGTTTGTGAAATGGTTCCTTGAGATATACATTCTCCTAGATATTTTTTATAGATTAGGATGTTGTTTGGCATAACCAAACAACTTGACCTAGCTAGCACTGCATTTGATTAATCTGTCAAGAACTAGTAGCTAATACTTAAAGAGATTTTTGTTGTACTACAGTCTTTTAAAGAAATGGATGAGAAGGGTTAAAATCAGTATCGCCTCTCAGATGCTGCAAAATTTTCTGTTTGCTTTTTGGGTCCACTTTCTACCTTTGGAACAAATAGTTGCACATTGAACTCTGGTAATAGTTACAATCATTAGTTATAATTACAGATTAGTTAATCATGAAGGATTGGTTTATATCTATGTTTTCATTTTAGCTTTCTGGAAGGATAAATATTAATAAATAAAATTCTCCTGCTTTTTATCTACAAGGTAAATGTTGCTCCATCATTTATAGTTCCGAACTACATTTATTTTTTAAGTTTGAATTTTGCAAAAAAAATATAATCTGTTTGTATAGAAATGTCAATATGAAATAAATTTTGGCATAATTTATGGAAACTGGCAGTCAACTGATGTACATTTCTGATATTATTGTATATGCAAAGGCATTACACTTGAATGTAATAAACTTTTATATAATTGACAATGCAAGAAATTGTTAATTTGGTTTATTTATGTAATGTGCTGATGGGTACAGTATATAATTGTCACCCCATTAATCTAAAATAAAGTGACTCAATTCTTACATCATGTTTACAGGAAAAATGCTTCAGACAATTATTTATAACCCAATCGCCCTGTATGGCAAGAGTACATGCCATGCCCACTGTAATACAAGATTATTGTATTTACAAATAGATGGATCTACAAGTGTTTGTTCACTAAGGAGTCGGTTATCAGTCCTACCTATCTGACCTGTTTACCCTTTTCCTCGACTTTTGGAAAGGGTCTTTTGCATTATTTAATTGTCTCAAATGTTATTGAGAGTTTAATAACAATTCAATAATCATAACATCAATAACAATAATAGCAGTATCGATTTCAACTGTATTAAAAATAAAAGCCCGTTTTCCCACCAATTCAAGGAATTGGGAAATCACTATTGGTCACGAGGGCTACTGATAGGCTCCTTGCCGGCTGAGCACATGTGGAGCCATCTGTATGTAACAACATTCACAAAAAATACAGGGGACAGAACATAAATCCGTGGCGGTTGGGTTAAAACTGGATCCAATCTGATTTGATGATAATAGTTTTCCTGTTGATGCTGTTTGAAGGGAACACTTTATATGTATGTTTGTCATTAAAACATCTGTAAAGTAGATGTTCAAAACTGAAATTGTTGCTTTCAGTTTTTCAAAATTTCAATTATTAAATGTTTTCATTATTTGTTTTTTATTATTATTATTATCTAAGTTTATCATTTTTGTATGAATAAAAATTTGCTTGAAAGAGAGCAGTAATGGCAACATATTTGTCTTTGTATTTTATAGTCCATGTTTGTAGCAGAAAGTATGTGTAAATATTCGGTGAGGAGCACTATATATGAAAAAAAAATTTATATTGCATTTTATATAATTTCTTTGTAAAATATTGTCGCTAGACATTTTTATTGTTATATTATGTGTTTGTTAGCTGAGATAGTGAGAACTTGTTTTTCTTTATGCTGTGAACAATTTAAAATTACATTTCAATGAAACTTTCCCATTATTTTAAGAAATACTTTATATTTGATCAATGTTGTGCAAAAAGTATGGCAACGTCTGTTGATTATTATTTATCATGAAGGTACAATAATAATTTCATTAATAATTTTCCCTGAAATATTGTGTAATGTCTTACCATTATGTTGAAATTGCATATTCCCAAAGGCTTTTTTAAAGACCATTTTAGTTATTGTACTTACTCTGGAAAAAGCCATTGTAGGTGCCTTTTCATTTCAGTAATAGTACATCTATTGATATATTTTCAGGAACTGGGAATTCCATATATAGCTTGTATGTCGAAGTTTATTTTCGCAGAACTTCATAATGTCCTTCAATTCTGTTTTGCAGATTTAAGCTGATTTTATCTTTGGACTGGGTATCATTACTGTTTTTATGGGTATCATTACTGTTTTTACGTTTTTTCAAGCTTATGATATATTAGAGGCTCCTTGTCTGCCAGAATGTACATCGATAGTTTCAGTAACGAGTTAAATAATTTGATAATTGTACTTAAGGTAGTCTTGACAAAAGTAGGCAAAAGATGGCATTGATGATATTAATTGTAAATAATGTTGCAGGGTTATATATTGTTTCCTGTGTCAGCCTCTCGTTGCTTTTCAGGCACCTTCTATTAACAATGTGTTGGATTTTTTTTCTAAAACTTTGGGAAATTTTTCATCAATTCATGTTTCTTGTTAGTATAAACTTTTGAAAATTAGTTTAAGTGTGTCCTAG
>NC_061824.1:24925969-24933469 GCF_019202785.1 Penaeus chinensis
GTAAATTAGGTAGTTCTCTATTGCACATTTCAATGATAACTAAAGGTTCATTATTCAAAGAAAGCGTATATTTAACATAGATAAAAAAATCGAACAAGCGTTACTCTTTTCGTAGTAATTGTCATTTCATTTTCATCTTATCGTGTCACTTTTTTGTTATTCGTTTGCTATTATTTTCCTTGATTTTTTGGGGGGTATTTTTGTTACTGATCTGATGATTATAATAACGTTGTTCGAATACCAATGACAATAAAAGAGACAACAATTATCGAACATAATTACGAGTTACAAAGAAGTAAATACAGTTTTACTGAGAAATGGTTAAGAAATGTTATAATCATCATGATAATCATCTAAATTATTTGGGATCTGCACTCTTCATTTAACTTAATAAACATGCATTACGCTGAGTGCAAGAGGACATGCATACAAATTTCGTCTCCAAATATCAATTAAACTACTGGAGACATACAGGGCTGGGTGGATCGCACCTTCCTCAGGCTTCGTGATCTGAACTCTACGTTATTTATAATCATGATAGTCATGTTATATCACTTTTATTTCTGACACTGGAAAGAGCTCTTTATCCTAATAGCTAAGAAATAAAGATTCACATCTAAATTCACATCTTTCATGTGCATTATTGCCTGAATTAGTCTTCAGTAGTTTATGTATAAATTGATACGACAGAATTTTAAAGATCTAAATCAATTTTAAAATCTAATTATATTAACTCTATTCTAAGTATTATCTTTGCCACAAAGGACATCTGAAAAGATTTAAGAAAGGTAAGAGAAAAGAAAAGAAAAATAAACGAGGAAAGATATTGTAAAAGCAATTATTCTACTAAACATTCTACTTTTATTTCATTTATTTATTCTACTTTTCTCCCTCTCCCTTCTACTCCAATTCAATTACCTTCGTTGCTTGTCCACTTCATTTACACCCGTATATGTTCCCTCCCACTCTTCCTCTCCCTCCCTCTCTTCTTCACCTCTCTCTCTCTTTCTCTCTCTCTCTATCTCTCTCTGTCAGTCTTTATCTCGCAGATATCCTTCTTTCATCACATTCTCCAGTGATTTCTGATTGTTTAATTATTCTTTTCTCCCTCGATCTTCTTAATATCTTTCAGTTATTTGAAACAGCCGCAGGAAGCATGGCGATGGTTCATAATCGTAATTAATTTGATTGTAAAAGGCAGTGGTATCATAATAACCATTTGTAAATTTGAGGAAATTTTGTTTGATGTTACTGCCAATATGTTAAGGTAAACAAAAGGGAAATACAAAATATCAGCATAGTTTTGTTTCCCGGCACGATAATGATAGAGCTAAAGTTATAATAATAATGATAATAGTAATAATAATAATTATAATAATAATAATAATAATAATAATAATAATAATAATAATAATTAGATATAAAATAGCAAGTCGTCAGTAATGATAAATATACTGTATCGCACAGTTGTAATTAATGTCGAAGTAGCTACTAATTTATAAATGTTCAAGTAATTGACAACTATCTATATATATATATATATATATATATATATATATATATATATATATATTTATGTATTTATGTGTGTGTATCTTATTGTCAATAAACGAATTTGTCTTTAGTTTTCGTTATTTACATTCTTTTCTTTACTCTTCTTTTAATCTCTTATTATAATTTTTAAATTCCTCGACCTTACCAAAGTTCGGGAAAACGAGAGTCATGGTTCCTGAGCCCGAAGTAGCCAGACACAACATGCCACCAACTCTAACAGTATCAGTGATTACCCATGATCATCCAGAATTATACGAGGACCTCCTGTGGGGCAAATATCAAAGTAGCAAATCAAGTCTGACGCAGACTAATTCCATTTCATCACGGTCAGTAGCTTCAGTAGGAATAATGCTATTACATATACGTAGAGGAAAAACAGCCTGAAGATCGGACACCTACTGCGTGTGAGTGAGTGAACGTGACAGGCAGATAATTAAAGATAAGTAGATAGATAGAGAGATAGGTAGATATACAGGTAGAAAGATAGATATTTGTATAGATAGATAGATGGATAGAGATAAAGGGAGATATAAATAGATAGCTAGGTAGATACATAGATATTTGTGTAGATAGGTAGATGGATAGAGATAAAGAGAGAGATAAGTAGATAGGTAGATGGATGGATGGATGAATGGATAAATAGATAGACATATATAGATAGAGAGATGGTTGGATGGATGGATGGATGGACGGATGGATGGATGGATGGATAGATGGATGAATAGATGGATGGATGGATGGATAAATAGATAGGCAGATATATAGATAGAGATATATATAGATGAATGGATGGATGGATGGAAGGATGGAAGGAAGGATGGCTGGATGGATGGATGGATGGATGGATGGATGGATGGATGGAAGGAAGGAAGGAAGGAAGGAAGGAAGGAAGGAAGGAAGGAAGGAAGGAAGGAAAGAAAGAAGGAAGGAAGGAAGGAAGGAAGGAAGGATGGATGGATGGATGGAAGGAAAGAAGGAAGGAAGGAAGAAAGGATGGATGGATAGATGGATGGATAAATAGATAGGCAGACAGACAGATAAATTGATGATGGATAGATAGATATATAAATAGATGGATGGATGGATCTATGGATGGATGGACGGATGTATAGAAATGTAGGTAGGTAGGTAGGTAGGCAGGTAGATGGATAGACAGATAGGCAGAAAAAAAGGCAGACAGACAAGCAGACATACATGTATAAATAAATAAATGAGTAAAAGAAAAAAATGGAAAAATACATATACATATATATACATACATAGAGAGAAAGGGAGAGGGGGAGGGAGAGGGAGAGGGAGAGAGAGAGAGAGAGAGAGAGAAACAGAGAGAGAGAGGTAAAGAGAAAGACAGGATAAAGAGAGAGAGAGAGAGAGAGAGAGAGAGAGAGAGAGAGAGAGAGAGAGAGAGAGAGAGAGAGAGAGAGAGAGAGAGAGAGAGAATATACATAAACAAACAATTCAGTAAATACAGAAACGTATTTCTGCACACCCAGGTTTCGAAGCGCTTCATAAATTCCGAACGCCCGAATGCATTGTTCCAGTACCAGCTCCCTTGATACAGTATTCCAAGGCATTGTCTCCACGTGAGCGGTAAGCACTGGAAGACTCACTGCTCTACAAACACTATGCAAACCCTGGCTGTTACGGACCCCCTTCCTTCGCTCTTAGGGACTCCTAAGATCGTGTGTGTTCGTATATATGTGTGTGTGTGTGTGCGTGCGTGCGTGCGTGCGTGTATATACATATATATATATATACATATGTATATGCATACACACACATACATATACATATAGATAGATAGGTTCATAGACAGATAGATAGATAGGTTAATAGACAGACAGATAGATAGGTTAATAGACAGATAGATAGATAAATAGGTAAATAAATAGATAGATATAGATATCTTTATGCATGATGTGATATAAATATTTATGAATATGTATATATGCATGCGTTATTTGTGTATGTATGTAAGCATGTATACCTTTGTATATATATATCTGTATGATGACTGCCGCGATGGTCCAGTGGTTAGAGCACTGGACTTCGACCCTCGTGGTCCCGAGTTCAATTCCCCGTCGCAGCGGTCGTAAAAATGCCTGCGCTCTGACTGCTGGCTCGAGTCCGAAAAAACGACAAATCGCCTTGAGAAGTCAAACGCAGGTGTCGTAGGGGAAGTTACCGCCGTTAGCACAGTGAACCGCGGTTGATTAGGAAGGGCATCCAATCAGGCAAGGGTGACACTACCATATAATTTCTCAATAGAGAATTGAGAGAGGCCTATGTCCTGCAGTGGAATGAATGGCTTTTAAAAAGAAAAGAAAAAAAAATCTGTAATATATATATGAATTATATATGTGTATATATATAATTATGTATATATATATATATAGATATAGATACAGATATATGCACATACACACATATATATACATATACACACTGCTTCCGAAATCGGAATATTTAAAACCTTTTTTATTCTGCATTGGTATTCCTTTATCCGCGTATTTCCTGACAGGCCCCGCTGTGCTTTTGAGAAAAAAGCAAGAAAAGAAAGACAATAGTTGCAAACGCTGATATTCCTCACAAAGACTTAACCTCTTAACTACAGAACACTAACTAAGAATAATATGGAAGTGAAAAAAGGCAATTATAATGACACAACTTCACTTATGTAGAGAGAACCTAGAATTATCATGCTTGAAATACTTTTTATGTAAAATGACAGTGTGGAATGACGGTTCGCGAGCAACAAATGACCTGACGGCTTGCAGAATTTGTGTATATAGGTGCATGTATGCATGAAGGTCTGTATGCATACATATATGCACCCCGCTGTTATATATAGAGTATGTACGTGCTTGTGTTCGTGGGTTTATGTATGTAAGTTTAGGCACTGATTTATTCATTGGGTCTTTATTCTGGATGTTATATCTGATGTTATATATAAATACATATATGTATATATAAATACATACATATATATGTATATGTAAATATATTTGTATATATACATATATAGATATATGTATATACTTATATACATACATACATACAAACATATATATATATATATATATATATATATATATATATATATATATATATATATATATATATAGTTCCCAATGCTGTGTACAATGACAGGAAAGTGACGACCATGGCGCTATCGTAGGAACAGAGGCTCAGGAATAGCAGATGATCTCGCCTGCTTGACTATGAGACTCATGAAGTAGATTAATCGCATCCGTGTTAATGACTCTGCCAACGTTATAAATGCCTCATAAATCACAGCAAATTTCCAGGCGATGCGGAAGCCATTTTCAAAAACATTTGGTCTCTTTCTCCTCTTTAGTCTTACTGTACCGAGAGTCATCGTGAGGAAATATAGATAATAATGGCCCACACAAAACAAAACCATAATGAAAAAATACTCTCCCGATAAATTTAGAATTATAAACGACCAAGAATTTTTTTCTTCTAAAAAAACAAACAAACGAGAAAGCGGTTTCTAAACCCTCTCAGATCTTATGTCCATGACGTATTCATGTCGTATATAAACCCATTTCATTTATGATTGCTGAATCCTTTAACAGCGTCGAGTATTTTACCATTCGGGTTATAGAGACACAATACTGAACAATCAGTTATTGCTGTCAGGTGTGGTAGAGAATAACCACATGATACTCTCGCCTTTAAGAAAGAACGTATGTGTTACTAATGTTACTAGATAATGTTTGATACCGTAAAATGGTATGAGTGTAACTCAGGAGGAAAATACCAAGAGACACATACAGCATGTCCATAACATCATGTTCAAAGGCTACCGTTAAGATGCCGATGATGCAGACATAACGTGTATAAGATACATTTAGCCTGTATGTATGTATGTATGTATGCAAGTATGTGTATGTGTATGTATGTGTGCGTGTGTGTGTGTATATATATATATATATATATATATATATATATGCATGTATGTGTGTGTGTGTGTGTGTGTGTGTGTGTGTGTGTGTATTTATATATATATATATATTTGTGTATGTGTGTGTGTTTGTGTGTACACACACACACACACACACACACACACACACACACACACACACACACATATATATGTTTGTTTGTTCAACAGCCATTCATTCCACAATACGGGATCTTGGCCTCTCCCAACTTATTTTTGAGAGGTCATTTGGCAGTACCACCATTACCTGATTGGATGCCCTTCCTAATCAACCTATATATATGTATACACACACACACACACACATACATGCATATATATATATATATATATGTATATATATATATATATATATGTATATATATACACACACACACGCACACATACATACACATACACATACATACATACATATATACACATCTATTTAAATACATATATATGTATATATATTCACATATATACATACATATATATGTATATATACATATATATAGACACAGACATACACACACACACACACACACACACACACACACACATATATATATATATATATTTTTATATACACATATATGGCTGCCGCGATGGTCCAGTGGTTAGGGCATTGTTCTCCGACCCTCGTTGTCCCGAGTTGAATTCCCCGTCGCGGCGGTCGTAAAAATCCTGCGCTCTGACTGCTGGCTCGAGTCCGAGAAAACGACATATCGCCTTGAGAAGTCAACGCAGGTGTCGCAGGGGAGGTCACCGCCGTGACACAAGTGTTAGCGCTTCGAACCGCGGTTGATTAGGAAGGGTATCCAATCAGGCAAAGGTGACAATGCCATATGACTTCTCAGTAAAGAATAGAGAGATGCTCATGTCCTGTGGTAGAATGAATGGCTGTTAAAAAAAAATATATATATATACATATATGTATTTATATATATGTATGTATATATATGTATATATGTATGTATGTATCTATCTATCTATCTATCTATCTATCTATCTATCTATCTATATATATATATATATATATATATATATATATGAGAGAGAGAGAACAAGTGAAATAATCCTTTCCGCAGGAACGGTTTATCTCAGGGACTTTCTTAAGAATCAAGATTATGCAACGATTCCCCTTGAATTAACTACGAGCCTCCAGCCGTAGCGCACAGTCACTGGAGATCAAAGAATAGATAAACACCTCGAGTGGCACTCCACCTCTCTCCTGTCGTCCTTCAACTTCTCCACCTGAATAATCGCTGGCTGTTACAGATGAATGAGGCGATGAATATTCTAAAAGCTTTCCATTTTGCTGCCAGGCACTTTGCATGGCAGGCTTGAATGATGACGCAACCATGAATGCACTAAAATAACTATATGTAAATTAATGAACGAAGGAGTAAGAAAAATAAATAAGTAGCTCAGTGAATAAACAAATAGGTGAATAATAAAAACATACTGATGACTGAATAAATAAACAGGTAAATGGCAAAAGGAATAGATAAATGGATATATCAGCAGATAAACAGATCAATTGGATAGATGGATATATAAACAAGATGTTTGTAAGTGTGTGCGTTTATGTGTATATAAGTGTATATGTATTAGTTGTAGTAGGTGTTATTGGTGTGTAGGTATATAGGTATACATGTACATCAATGTATATCTGTAATATACACACACACACACATTCATCAAACTCGTTACTTCATGAATTGGTTAGCTTGAAAGCATACATAATTTGGCTCCACAGTAAATAAGTACAGTTTGCGTCACAGCTGACATCCTCTCCATGTATTTGTCATAACCCTGCCAAGCGAATCGATGTCTTTCTGGAGCTTGACGCCTGCAAATGTAACAATGGGGAGCCGTCGTACAATTTTTTTGAATATGTTGAAGGTGTTTGAAGGTGTTCTGTTAAAAGAAATTCAGCATTAAGTTCATGATTCTCCCTCTTTTTAAAATTACCAAAAAGTGATGAAATAATTAAT
>NC_061824.1:24945969-24960969 GCF_019202785.1 Penaeus chinensis
GGGGTCTTTTAAAATCGGTTTCTGTCTCCATCTGGTTGTCTGTCTTTCTACTTGTCTGTCTGTCTTTCTGCCTGTCTGTCTTTCTACCTCTCTCTCTCTCTCTCTCTCTCTCTCTCTCTCTCTCTCTCTCTCTCTCTCTCTCTCTTTCTCTTCCACCTTCTCTCTCTCTCTCTCTCTCTCTCTCTCTCTTTCTTTCTCTCTATCTCTGTCTCTCTCTCTCTCTTTCTCTCTCTCTCCCTCTCTCTCTCCCCCCCCTCTCTCTCTCTCTGTCTCTCTCTCTTTCTCTCTCTCTCCCTCTCTCTCTCTCTCTCTCCCTCTCTCTCTGTCCCTGTCTTTCTCTCTCTCCCTGTCTCTCCCCCCCCTCTCTCTCTCTCTTTCGTATTTCCGACATGATATGACCCATACCACCAAGTGGATATGAAACGCCTTTGCATATTCCGAATGCATGCAATATTTGGCCAGACAGTCTATCGGAACGGCGCAGAAAAGTCGGCGAAGAAAGCGCGGGTTCACAGAGGCAGCTCAAACCAGCTCGGCCGGCCGTATTCAATCGGATTTCTTATTGAGCGAAATTCTCTTTCCACGTAAAGGATTTTCCTTGCGTTGTCAGCCTTTGTATCATGTTTGTGTGGATGTGTATACGCACACACTCACACAGACACACATACACGCATATATAAATATATATATATATATATATATATATATATATATATATATATATGTGTGTGTGTGTGTGTGTGTGTGTGTGTGTGTGTATATGTTTATACATATCTATATATATATATATATAATATATATATATGTATATATATATAATATATATACACACACAAACACACACACACACAAATATATATATATGTATATATATATTTATACATATATATATATGTGTATATATATGTATATGTATATATATAATACACACACACACACACACACACACACACACACACACACACACACACATATATATATATATATATATATACACACACACACATATATAAGTGTATATATATGTATATGTATATATATATATACACACACACACATATATATATGTGTGTGTGTGTGTGTGTGTGTGTGTGTGTGTGTGTGTGGTGTGTGTGTGTGTGTGTATGTGCATATATGTATGTGTACGTGTGACTGGCAGAGTTAGTGATTTATAAGAATGATGATTATAATATTTTTATTATAATCATTATATTTGTATTAATATTAATATTAATATTATCATCATCATGTTTGTATTAATAATAATATTATTATTATTGTTATTGTTATTACTAACTTTAATAATAAAATGATCATTATTATTAATATTAATAATAATGTCACTATTATCAATATAATAATAATAATAATAATAATAATAATAAAATAGTAATAATAATAATTATAATTATTATTATTATTATTATTATCATTATTATTATTATCATCATTATTATCATTATTATTATTATTATCGTTGTTATTATGATTATCATTATTATTGTTATCATTATCACCTTTATTATGTTCACGACAGAATACACTGATATGCACCAATAAAAGTAAACCAACAAATAAGGCCAGACTTTGAATCTCAAAACCAGTGATTAATAATCAGAACTAACAACCTCTGTCTTATACGAAGCTGGGCTATGATGCAGGATATGTAGCAATTCCAGGGCAGTAATGTGCCCGACTCTGAATTTCAAAGATGGAATAAGCTGCTTTTTTTTTTTTTTTTTAAACGCAGTAGAGAGTAACAGGATGGTATCTGTAACAGGTTATTTTCATGGTTGTATTGCAAGGCTTACAGCTGTGTCTGAAAGGGTTGACATCGGCTAATAATAAAGACATGGAAATCGCAGCAGAGAGGCCCAAGCATTTATGACAAGACATCTCAAAATAACATTTCAGAATAACAACTCACTAAAGATACAAACGAAAAACTCAAACTTAGACAAGGGAACATGGACATTATCAATATAGAAAGAACAAGGGCAAAGTTCACTCCACTAGAAGCTACCGGATTGATAATAGATATATATAAAAAATAATCTACAGATATACCACATCTAACACTGCCAGTAATTACCAGAATGCTAATAGATGTACAAAGAAATAGTCAATAGAAATACCTCGTCTAACAATTCGGGAGCATCTGCCTCTGGGACTCCAAATGATCTCGCTTCCAGAAAAAGCTCCCATCCTCGATTGGATATTATCAGTCACGAACGTCTGCCTTTAACATCTTAAGGCCACGACTGTACCCAACACGCGATGATAAAAATCGGTCATTAAGAAGGAAATATATAGAGATAGTAAGAGTAATTTGGGTAAATGATTATTGGTTTTAACAGCAGCAATCATATAAACTTTAACAATACAGTATCAATATTAGAACTAATTATAATGATAATACCAATGAAAGTAATAACAATAATGGTGATAACAATTATAATAATTGATAATGATGATGAAAATATAACAATAACGATAATAACAAAAATAATGATTGATAATTATGATAATAATGGTGATAGAAAAATAACATGAAATAAATAATAATAGTAATAACAACGATAATAATAGTGATAATAATAATAATAATAATAGTAATAAGGATAATAATAATAATAATGATAATGATAATGATAATGATATTGATATTGATATTGATATTGATATTGATATTGATATTGATATTGATATTGATATTGATAATGATAATGATAATGATAATGATAATGATAATTATAACTATAATGATAACGATAATGATAATGATAATGATAATGATAATGATAATACTAATAATTATAATAATAATGATAATGAAAATGATAATAATAATAATAATAATAATAATAATAATTATAATAATGAGAACAATGCCTGTTGTTGTCATGCGGGACTTGGGAGACGGAGACTGAGGCCCCGCGTAGGGGACCGCCCCTGCCTCGGACCTCAGCCCTCGCCTCGACTAATTTTGCTCGTCTTTTCTTCTCTCCCTTTCCTCTTCCTTCTTCTTTTCATCTCCTTTACCCTATTCATCAATTTATTCCTAAATATTTTCGCTACTAGGTTATATGACCTTCGATATCTAGCACATCTATTTGTTTTAACTATTGACCATTACCCATTAATAATGATAATAGTAACAATGATAATAATTATTATGATAATGATGGTGATGATGATGATGATGATGATGATGATGATAATATTGATAATAATAATAATAATAGTAATAATAATAATAATAATAATGATAATGATAATAATGATAATAATAAGAAGAATAATAAGAATGATAATAAGATTGATAATGATAATGATAATGATAATGATAATGATAATAATAATATTAATAATGACAAGCTCTACTGCTGTACATACTTTCTTACAGTACTTCACACATACCGAGGGAAAATAGTGTCATAATTGTACACGGCTTATGCTACCATTCTCTAATGGTTAGGTAAGACAAATTAATTATTACTTATCATTATTGTTATTGATTTTAAATGATTCTGTACGAAACATTATGGATCATCAGGTTATCAAATATTGCGTATTTCGTATTGATGTGAACTCTCATAGGCATTTTTTTTCATTACGTATCAAAGGTGAAATGGAAATCATAATTAATAAATCATATATTAATTTCTCGATAACTGACGAATCCAACGTCTGACTGGTTATTCAAATTTCACATTCGTCAACATGCGAATATTTAAAACAAAGAGGAGAGATATATGTAATGTGTGATAAAAAATCGAATATCAATGTGTATTTTCTCTAGTTTTTTTAAAATGAATATTGGTTTCATACGGTGGGTAGATTTATGTTGTAAGGCGAGTTGAGGTACACGCATGCACGCTCGTTGGTAAAGTAATCTTTTTACTAAAATTATCAATCTATTTTGTTACTTAACCACACACACACACACACACACACACACACACACACATACACACACACACACAAACACCAGTACCGATACACGCGTCGGAGGGGAGGTCCCAGTGAGCGAAGAAACACTATTTATATTGACAAAATATCCACAAGATTGAAGACATTGTCAGCTTTTATTGTATTCGTTATATTTCTATTCCGGTTTAGGTTAATATCACAAGGAACTTGTAATGATGATGTTTTAGAGATGTTTTCCAGTATGTAAAGTAACAAATAATATGGCACAGGTATGCTACTAAAAAGAAAAAGAAAGAAAGAAAGAAGGAAACAAAATGCCGATTCCTCACATCACATAGAATAATACTAGTATAAAATAATCTCGAAAATACGGTCGAAAATTGTAATCATATTTATAGGTTTTCAAACTCTAAGAGAAAAAACGCAAAACAACTACACACATTTTTCCATTGTTTTATTCAAATATTTCATTACTTATTAAAGTTATTTATGAAAACTTTATGTCTTCAACTGCGGTTTCCATTTTATCAGGAAAATGTGTAAAATACGCATTCAGCAAGTGGAAATCTCTTGAGTATTCTGCAAGCTGCTATGTAAAGAAATGTTATATGCACAATCTTTTCTTCAATGGAAAATGGCATTTGCAGCTAAACTCTTGCAGAAATACATCTGAAAAATACAATAATGATGATTATAATAGAGCTTCAGAATCATGTTCTTGGAACAACGGTGCATTACGATGATTAGCTTTCTTTTTATCACTAAGTGAGAAAAAATATAGACAGATAGATAGAAAGATAGGTAGATAGATAGATAGATAGATAGATAGATAGATAGATAGAGAGAGAGAGAGAGAGAGAGAGAGAGAGAGAGAGAGAGAGAGAAAGAGAGTAAGACAGACAGACAGACAGGCAAACCTAAACAGGGAGACAGAGACGGGATAAATTGGATTAGAACACTACCGAACGAAATGCACTTCCTTTTTTCTTTGACATCTGAAGAAAGAGTATCATAAATCCAATGTTAAGCGAATCCAATGCCTGTTCCCCTTATTCTAACACACACAATGCCGCTTTCAGATGTAAATCTCCTGTCAGGAATTCTATAACCTTAATAGAACGAACACAAACTTAACAACAGAACATTCCAGTAACTACCTTACATTTCAAAGTATTTTAAGGGAGAATATAGATGCGTAATACCATTGCAAAAAAAGAGAAATGTATAGAATTAGAGGAATAATTTTTCTTTTGTTTATAATGTAATCTATCTTCTTCGGAATGTTCTCCTCCAGCGGGTCATTTGCCTGCGAGTAATCCATTAAAATAGTCATTTATTTGTCAATGTTAAAGAGTGCAATACTGTATAATCGTTGTTGGCCGACGAGCGCATAGTGTTATTATCGCCCTTTCTGGAATAACTCGTTCGTCCGTTTCTCTCCGCCTGCATTTGTCTCAGGCTCTGTCTGTCTGTCTGTCTGTCTGTCTATCTAACTATCTATCTATCTATCTATCTATCTATCTATCTATCTGTCTGTCTATCTATTTATCTATCTATCTATCTATCTATCTATCTATCTGTCTGTCTGTCTGTCTGTCTGTCTGTCTGTCTGTCTGTCTGTCTGTCTGTCTGTCTATCTACCTATCTATCTATTTGCCTGTCTGTCTGTCTGTCTGTCTGTCTGTCTGTCTGTCTGTCTGTCTGTCTGTCTGTCTGTCTGTCTATCTATCTATCTATCTATCTGCCTGTCTGTCTGTCTGTCTGTCTTTCTCTTCCTCTTCCTCTCTCCTCTTCCTCTTCCTCTTCCTCTTCCTCTTCTTCCTCCTCTTCCTCCTCTTCCTCCCTCCATTTCCCTCAATAAGTTAAAGAAAATTATCATTCCAATGTATCTCTGAACACTGAATCTGTTTCTACCCTTCATAGCTCCTCTTTAAGGATTAAATAGTATTCCCAGTGGCAACAGCGCATATAATATTCGCGAAAATATACTTTACATACAATTTCTAGAAAAGAAAGAGTCGGGTTATCAATATCCCGGAGTCTCAATTCGTCTTGTTTTGGCTTCTAAGTGCAAGTACAAACACCTGGAGGCTCTTGTCTTGCGAGGTAAATAGTTTTAGGTCCGTTATTTGCTCCAGACATTTTTTTTTTTTTTTTTTTTTTTTATAAGAATGAAGTTATCAGAGACTTTTATTTGAAAATCTATTGCTTGTATTTGCTGTTTTATGTTTTGAGTTTTTTTTTTTTTCATTTTTCAAATCAAGGCAGAGGGCAGGGCGTGAAAGAGAGAGGTAGAAAGAAAAATACAGAAACAGAGAAAAAAGGAAAAGAAAGAAAGAACACACACACACACACACTCACACACACACACACACACACACACACACACACACACACACACACACACACACACACAAACACACACACACACACACACACACACACACAATCTGGAATCTCATTTTGTTTAGATTTGTTTCCTCCACGTGTTATAACTTTGTTGTGTGATTCTAAAGATAACATTATCGTAATTTTGGCTTGTCTGATATAGCCTTTTTTCCACTATGTCCCCTTTTCTGCCTCTCCTGCTCCCCCCGTGCCTCTTCCTTTATAGATAGTGAGGTAATATCTCACCTCGAGCGAAGGCTGCATCGCACGTGTGGCTGGAGGGTGTTGCTGGCTACGGCAGATAAGGGCAGTGACCCTCTTCCCAACCCATCAAATTCCCAAGCAACACGACCACCCGATGACCTCGTCTCATTTCCCTTCACTTCCCTCCCTCAGCCGTCCATCATGCCTACTATACCATTTTACGATATTCCTGTTGTATTTTTTGCTCTTAAAAAAAAAAGGGTACATGGTATTCTTTGAGTATTTTTGTTGTTTGTTTTGACCATACATGATTTTTTTTATTTTTTTTTTAGTTTATCCCTTACTTTATTTTCTTTAAACTAAAATAAATTAAAACGATTGTACTGTCTCAGTACCTCTGTTCTTTCTTTACAATATTTACGCTATCCCATTGAATATTCTTTATGTCTTTTGCTTTCATTAAACTACTTATTATACGATATATGTACTTCTGTTCTTTCTTTAAAACATTTACGATACTTTTTGTGCATTTTTTAAATTTTTTTTAAGTTTAATATATATATATATATATATATATATATATATTTATCTATTCTTTTAAATACCATTTATTATACTTGTTTTTTTTCAGCCGTTTGCTCCATTTGCATTTTCGTTAAATTATTTACGATTGAAATTAAGAATTTTCTTTCTTGACGTCGTTTTCGATACTCTTTCTGTTTTTCCTCATTCTCTAAACTGCTGTTGATAATATTGAATCTCAGTTAAAGAAGAAAACCTAAGGTCCTTTGTTACTTATTTTCATTTATTTATATATTTTTTACAACATTTACATATATGAAAATTAACTACTCCTATGCTTCTTATTTTCTATATTTCTCTGGTAGTACTGTTATGTCTGTTCTTCTGCCATTAAAAAGTATTCATTTTTTTAATCATATATATATATATATATATATATATATATATATATATATATATATACTGATAACAGATGGCGGTAACGACAAATATTTAAAGATGGTATCACAGGCCACTATGGAAATTATCTAGACACTGTAACAGGTTGATAAATAGATGGACAAAAGATAATATGAATAGATAGATAGATAGATAAATCAATCCAAGAAAAAAAAATTATATATTATCCACAATAGAAAAAGTTTCAATATCAATATACGCTCACACTTCCAGGAAAAAAAAGTTTCTTTCCCTTGAAATCGAATGTTAAACAAATTCCATTTCAGAAAACAGAGAGAGAAAGAGACCATTTTAAACAAAAGATACCTGACCTCAATACATTCAGTGTATACAAGTTTTCTATATGTTTTGAAGTACTGTGCTATCATAGCAGTTACTCCTGGAGACCCATCGGTTTTATTTATTTTTCTCGTCGAAGTGCTTACCTACTCCAAATGAAATTGACTCTTTGTAGTGGAGTTCGCCTCTGTCTATGTCTGTTTGATATATGTGCACACACACACTCGCACACACACGCTAACACACACACACAAACACTCACATACACACATACACACACACTCACACACACACGCACTCACACACACACACACATACACACACACAATGTTTATTACCCTTATTATCATTTTTGTTATTTTTATTATTATTAATATTATTATTATCATTATTACTCTTGCTATTATCATCATTATCATTATTATTATCATAATCATCATCATTATTGTTATTATTATTTTCATCATTATCGTTTTCGTTAAAATTATTATTATTATTATTATCATTATTATTATTATTATTATTATTATTATTATTATTATTATTATTATTATTATTATTATTATTATTATTATTATCATTATCATTATTTATTATTATTATTATTATTATTATTATTATTATTATTATTATTATTATTATCATTATTATTATCATGATCATCATCATGATCATGATCATGATCATCATCATCATCATCATCATTATTATAATTATCATTATTATTATCATTATTATTATTATTATTTTCATTATTATCATAATTGTTATCATACTTGTTATTATTCATACTATTATAATTGTTATTATCATTATTATTGTTATTATCATCATTATTATTATTATCATTATTTGTATTGTTATTGTTATTATTATTATTATTATTATCATTATTATTATTATTATTATTATTATTATTATTATCATTATTATTATCATTGCTATCATTATTATCACTATTATTGTCATTATTATTTTTATCATCATCATCATTATTATTACTATTGTTATTATTATCATTATCCTAATTATTCTTTTTATCCTTTTCTTCATCATCAATATCATCAATATTACTATTATCATTAATATTGGTATCATTATCATTATTATCATCATAATTATCAATAAAGCAAGATTAGTAATCCAACCTTCTTCAACTATCCTTTCCATCATTATTCTCACTCTCCATCACTGTATCAGCTGAAATTAATTAAAAGAATATATAATTCACTCGTAATTATTCAAAAACATTCACGAATTGCAGAGACCACTAATGGCACTGCAGTAGCAACCTTATCCATCTCATAACCTAAAACCGAGAGATTAGCGTAAAAGTGAATTTCCACTCTTTTGGCGTACAAAATACACAGATCCTAATGCATATTACATATTGCTTGTCCTTCATTGGGGTAAGGATAATTCAGTGATCATTAATCCTATGCTTACAGTCTCATCATTATGCTGACAGCGGGAACCGGCGATGAATATGTCTGCATAAGAGTAGTCAGCAAGCATGTAATGAATGTGTCCTCATGCAGGCGGTTTCCAAGCGTATAATTTGTGCAGTGTGCTATATTAAGTTGCTGCGTATCACAGAAATACGTGTTTATCCAGTTTAAGACTATTCTGCTTATGTGAGAAGTATATGTTGTGTGTGTTTTGATGCATATGTTTTATGCGTGTATTTGTTTTATGTGTTTTATGCATAAAGTATTTTTGTAAGCATTTATAACTCCTGTAACATCATTCTATCATTTAAATGTAAAAACACTAAAAAGGAAGCTGGTGAAATTTATTTTTGCGTCCCTGACAGGTGACTCTTTTTAGTTACATTTTTTTATGTCTCTTTCCCAGAATGTTGAAAAAAAGGTATTCACAGAAACAGCTGGTCCAGAGTCTCGAGGAAGAGCATTACTCATTCATAGCCTCCGTCAACTCTCTCGCTTAAGCCTCGCCACTACTGGGTACTTAAACTAACCCACTGCTTGATATGCCGGCCGCCCTCAGGCTCGGCTAGATATGCAGCAGCAGAAGCGAAACTGTAATCTGTTAATCTCTTTCATCAATCAGGGAAGCCATCGCCCGGCAGGCTTGCTGGAGCTGGCTTAATAGCAGTGCCATCCACCAGACATCAGCTCCAGCCCGTTTTCCATTGCGTGCGTCATGCGCTTGCTCTGCGTCGTCGTTTTCAGCACTCGGGTCATTCATCATTTCCTTCGCGGTGACACCTGAGTATTATCAGTTGTTTTAAGGTAAATGTAAATAAATGAATATATAAGTATATGTATATATATAAATTATATATGTATATATATATATATATATAGAAAAGGTATGAATGAGAATTAATATCTTCACAATACAAGAGATGTTTGATATTTGATATTCATTCTCATTCATACCTTTTCTACATTTGTCAACATGAATACGGTTCATATATATATAGATAGATAGATAGATAAATGGTTAAATAGACAGACACATACATCCATACATACATATATATATATGTATGTATGTATCTGTCTATCTATATATCTATATATCTATATATATATGTATATATTTGTGTGTGTGTGTGTGTGTGTGTGTGTACACAAACATATATATATATATATATATGTATATATATATACATACACACACACACACACACACACACACACACACACACATACACACACACACACACACACACACACACACATACACACATACACACATACACACATACACACACACATGCATACAGATAGGTAGATAGATACACACACACACACAGACACGCATCTACACACACACACACACACACACACACACACACACACATACACACACACATGCATACAGATAGGTAGATAGACACACGCACACCCATCCACACACACACACACACACACACACACACACACACACACACACATACACACACACACACACACACACACACACACACACACACATACAAACACATAGTACTGATAATAACATTTGAGTGTGTCTCTTTCGGTAAGCTTTTATGTAAAGAACGGAAATATACGTGAATCTTAAAGCAGACGCAGCAATTCTGTTGCTGATGTTCCAACAGCTGTCGCCAAATGTCGAGATCGTTCACGCTCTTCCGAGTATTCCTTTGAGATCTTGATCACTGATTAACTAGGGAGAGGCACTGAAGTAGGCTCCCGCTGCTTTCTTCAGTAGCAGTGTCTTTATTAGACGGGTGACCCTGATCATGACTTGGTTCTTCTCTTCAGCATCGCGTGGTTCAACCAGTGAATCCACATCCACCACCTTCTAACCGTGGTTTCACGTATCCCTGATCCCTGTGGGCGAGGTGAAGTTCCTTGCCCAGGGGAACAACGCGCCGGCCTTTCGAGTCACCGCGACAGTCTTTGAGTCCGATGCTCTAACCTATCAGCCACCGCCGCCTCGTGGGTTAAAATGTTAATACATTTATATGTAATCATCCACCATTTCAAAGGTGTGATGATTAAACAGGCATTCTATGGCGGCATCATCATTTAAGGGACCAAGAAAATACAAAATATTCCTTAGTAATAAAGAGCAGAAAAAAAATGAAGAAAAAGTTCGAAAGATAAAAGGAGAATTATTAGCACACCTTGTACAGAAATACAATTTTCCAAACAAGAGAAGACCGAAAGTGGAGTGGGAGGAGCTTATACGTAAAAGATTGTGATTGATTGTATAATATCAAATCGCAGTGATATTGTTAAAAACGTCCCAGCCATAAACAAAGTAAATATTCAAAATAACTATAAACAGCAGGAAAGAACCAATTCGAATTTCAATTCTGAAAGTAATTATTTTTCCAGTTAAAGAAAAATGTCTAGATAGGACGCTTGGCAATTAGATTCTAAAGACGAATTTCTGACAAATGGAGGTAAGGGAGAAGACATTTGACACCTTACATCAGCACAATTGATTTCAGTATTTCGTTTGGATGAAGAAATGATTTTGACAGAAGTACTGTGAAAGCAGTTTTTTGTGGGATGTTTTTATTTTTTTTATCGTTATTATCATCATTTTATTTTGTTGGCAGATATATGAAATCAACAAACGAAAAGAAAACGGTGAAATGAGAGGTAAAAACTAGCTTAAAATTGAAATTCGTATGTCAAAAGCGACCATAGGAGTGCAGAAAACAATAACAGAAGGAAATACTAAAGAAGAAAGTCAAACTTTTAAAGAAACAAATGATATCATGCAAATGAGGATACAATTGGGAATGAGGATACATGTGGAATCGAGGATATATAGGGAAACGAGGACATATATAGGAAAAGAGGATGCATATGGAAATGAGGATACATAAGGAAATGGGGATACATATAGAAATGGAGATATGTATGGCAATGAGGATAAATGCTTAAATGAGGATACATATTCCCCTGAAGAATGCGAATCAAAACAAAAAGGGATGAGCGGAAAGAGCAAAAACGTAAATGTGTAATATAAGTATAAGTTCTGGGGATGGAAAAGCATGTAAAAACTTTCAGCACAGTTAAGCTTCAAAGGAAAGAGCGTATAATCTTCAAATATAAACACGGCAAGGTTATAAAAGAGCTAGAACAATGTTGTTGAGGAATTCTACACTGAACTACACTCTCCAAATGCCTTGAAATAATTCCATCAAGTAAATATACCGAGAGACACAAGACATATATCAAAAGTGAGACCGGAAGAAGTGTTTTAGTCTCTCACATGTATGCAAAAGGGAGCAGCCCCGGGAGATGGAATATCGATGGACCCATTACAGGACACAGGAGCAGAATTCTCAATGAATTAGCCCATTTCGCTTTTGTGTAGGCCTACAAAAGGGACTCTGTAGCTTGCTGAATCATGGTGTAATGTAACTGTAATCTCGCCTGACAAGAAGGGAGACCAGAGAGACCTTGCATATTGCAGACCTTTTAATTTAAAATCAAGTATAACAAAGAAATTTCTATAAGTCTTATGCTCAGGTAGGACTCTCAACCATATATCTACTACGCACGACAAGTCAGCTTACTGAGAAAACCACCGAATTTACTCGACAATGACGCCGTAGCTTTGTGGATTATGAAGTGGCTGTTTTAAAGTCATTGCGCGAGGAAGAAGCTTCTGCGCAAATGGAGCGGAGAAATAGAACTGTTTAGAAATTCAGGTAAAATATATCTAGAAGCGAAAAGAGAGACAAAGAAATACAGTATCTTCGAAAATATTCATAAGTAGTCTCCTAAGTTTTTTTTCCAAGACGATTATCTGGGAAACCAATGATTATCTGGGAAACCTGGCGATGAGGTCCGTGAGTACACTTACATAGATCAAATACAAGATTAAGAAAACGAAATAAGGACACGCAATTCCACGTATTGGTAAGGATTCGGAAAAAAGCAGGAAGATTTGTACACACTTAGATACAAAGTCCTGAAAAATGTCTTTTAGGACTGTTCCTCGGTTATCTAGAAACATATATAGTCACTTGTCTCTTGATTGTCAGTTCAGATGCTGTCATGGACAACCTTTCATTTTGTTCTGTACAAGGTCTTAGCAAAGTGAGTCAATAAGGACTCCCAGTTATGACGTACGAATGCAAAACTTGTGCTCTAAGTTAATCAGTAAAGAATAAGTTAAGAAGGGCACACAAATAATGAAGAGGATGGAAAGTAGCAATACGGATAAAAAGAAGAGAGTTAAAGAGGATATGTAACAGGAGGCAAAGGATAAGGTGAAGCGATGAGACAGATTTAGCACAGTGCTAAAACAAGGGTTGTTGGAGGCCTTCGTTTAGCAGGACTAGTGATGGTTAATGATGATGTAATTTGTTTATATATATTACACACAGAAACATAAACACCATACGAATTAATTTGACAATTCTACTTCGTCTTCTTCCCGATTTCATGGCAAGATTACCCTTACGTAGTGTACAGATTTGTTCGTACAATAAAAAGTTCTTTAAAACAAATAGTATTACCAAAGAATATGAAAGAAATTATAAAAAAAGTAAACAAAAACGAAACAAAAGCTCACTGTCTTTCTTATTAAGGTTTCGAAACTACATTGGTAAATCTAAAATTCTTATAAGGATTTAGCTTAATGTATTACGAAAAAGAATCCTAATGATCAGTCGACACATAAAAATATCAGATGAAATAAAGTTACGAAAATATCCTAACAGTAATACAAACAACAAATCACAGGAAATAGGCATGGTTATACTATGGCCAGTAAAAAGCGTTATATACAGACTAACCATAGAATAAAGTTATCTTTCCAGGCAGTCTTGAGATTTAAAAATAGCGTCTATTTCTTAGGTGTTTTTGTATCTCTATTGTAATGAAGTCTCGGTGTCTGGCGGACTCCCGGCCCTTGGCGCCGTGTAAGTCCTTGGTAATTTGATATTTGTTGGCAGACGCTGGAACCCCTGAATCCCCGAAGAATTCCCTGAAGCCTCGGAGCATGGCACTGTTGCTCAGGCTCTGCTCTCTCTTGCAAGGGTTTCCGCTTCGACTCCTGTAGACAATCTTACCAGGGGGTTGGGACAAAGCGTAGTATTGTCATGGGGTTTCAGTCTGAATACTTGGACAAGTTTTTAAATTTTTAAGATGATTTCACGTTGCTATTCAGTACTCAATATTGATTTATGAATGTCAATAGTCATTTAATTATGTATGTATGTCGTTCGTTGGTATATATTCTACACACTTTTACACATATGAATATAAATGTAGATTATACGCTTTCAGAAATATATTCCAGTACGTTTGTAAAATCTGAGTAAAAACACAGAATAACATATATACGAAATGTCCCATAGGCTACAACTGGTTATAGATTTTAATATCATAAAGCAGTTTTAACCAAATATAAACTCCATTCGCTTTGGGGGAATCCATTACAAGTTCAGCAAATGGGGCCCAGCAACCAATGGACAGAGCTGGAACAAAGCCAGCCAAGATAATGGAACAGCCGCAAGGACCATTAAGCATAAACCGATGTAAGCCTTTCATTAATGCCCCGTATCTAGCCGCCTAAACATTCGTAAAATTAACCACACGGCTGCGAGAGAGAGTAAGGCATTCTTTGTATATTTACTCTCTCTCATGTTAATTCTCTTTCTCCTTTTATTTATCTTTCTCCGGTCTGTTTACTCTTTTTGTTTTAAATCTTTTTCCCCTCTTTTTCATTTATTTTCTTTCCTCTTTTTACTCT
>NC_061824.1:24995969-25020969 GCF_019202785.1 Penaeus chinensis
GCGGGAGGTTTGCTAGATTTCAATTAACATAAAACTAGCGGAACCTATGGAAATTCCACGGAACAAAAGAGAAAGAAACGAAGAAAAAATTCCTCCTTCCCTTATTCACCCTCCTCCTTCTACCCTCCTCCTTCTACCCTCAGCCTTCCCTCTCCCTCTCTGAGTCTAGCCGCCGTGGTGATCGGACGTGTTTTTGCCTCCTCTCCGCCGCAGCCCCGCAACTCAGCAAACCATGCCTTCTCATGGTCCCGCAATGTCAGAGGGTAATCTGACCCCTCCCCCCGGGTTTGAGGGGGCCAACCAGGGGGCTTCCCTGGTGCTTCCTCGGGCAGCTAGCACGAGCTCTTATCCCCAGAGAGAAAGGGGACCCTTGGCCCAGGGTAATGTGCTCCCCTCCCAGGGTTCCGGGACCTCAGCCCTAGGATATGGGCCCCCCGGCAGCGTGGGTCAGAGCTGCCTCACCGCCCACGAGGATGGGCACCCCCATGGCAGCCAGGGTCAAGGCTGCCCCCCGGCCCAGGGTGAGGGGCCCCTTCACACCAACAGCAATGATACAAGTGATAAAGCAATATATCAATTCGGCAGTGTAACAATAGTGCTAAACACAATTCTGTGTTTTGTTGCTACTAAACTAGCATGGCCAAGGTCGGTAATCTGTGATCAGATAAAAAAATATTACAGGCCGGCTGAAATTGAACAGGCCCATAACATAGTAATCAGTTTGTCCGACTCTAGAAAACCCAGGAACACGACACGGGACGCTAAGCGGATGATAAACATTATCGTGCACACTATGATTGAACAGTGTGTCGGTAATCCAAACATAGTGTTCGCAACAACTACAACGGACACTCCCCCAACAGACTGGTCACCACCTAAGAAATCAGGTATTTCTACTTCTTTTGTTAAATTTTTCCAAAAGAGTACAGACCAAGAAACACAGACCTGTAATGGGCCCTCCTGCACTGATCAAATTCTGATCGAGAACAAAATCGACTTGTTGATCGGAATGTTCTCCGAACAGCAATTCTCCATAAACAAAATCATTGGGCAAGCAGAGGTCACATCGGTCACACAGGAAGCCCCCTACCCCCCATCCCCCACCCGTGATCAGACCACGTATGAAACCTTCCCTTTCACATCTCCTCCCCCAGTCACAACACCCCCTACCTCCACCCCAAACCCCTCCTCCACACCTTCCACGCACATACCCACGATCGGCAGTCCTCCTGTCCCACAACCTTCCCCTCTCTCCCTGCCCGCGGCCAGCCAGCTGCCTCGCGCCCTTGCTGACTCGCCGGCCTTCAACTCTGCTGAGCCACCCACGTGCCCCTCGCCCGGCGCTCCTAGCCAGCAGACCCCGGCCCATGACCCCCCCGCCTCCCCAAAGTCCACTAAGAGCCCTCCTGCCGTCAGACCCAAAACCAACACGCCAAAGAAGAACAAGGCTGAAGCTACTACACAAGTAACACCTAAACGGAGCTTTAGAAAAAAACAGAACAACAGGAACAACAACAAGCAAACCGAACAACTCGACCCCAACCGCCACTGGGAGGAAACAGCTCAGCAGCAGGTGCAAGGGGCTACCGCCCTACCCACTGCCCCCCCTCCTCCAGCAGCGCCACCAGTCATCATTAACAACTATGCAGAACGGTCCACACAAGTTAATGAAGACGGTTACACAAAAGTTATATCGAGAAACCAGAGAAGAAAAGACAAACAAGACCGAGAACACCAAACACCAAAACCGCTAAAGGGAGCAGATCGTCCGGACACAGTCTACCTTTACATCACCAGTTGTCACCCAGACACAAACGAAGAGGACATTGAACAACACTTATCAGAAAAGTTTAAAAACATCTCAAGTGTAAAAGCCCATAAGACAGTGATGACACATGACTACTACACCAGTTTCACGGTGTCAGTAAGGGGAAAGGACATAAAGCCCGAGTTGTTTATAGACTCTGATACTTTTCCCGACAACGTTAAAGTATTCTTAAACAGAAACAAGTACAAGCGCGATCAGAATGTTTGACAAGGCAACGCCGTCAGCGTTACCAGTGACTAGATCGCATAATGCCATAAAAATAGAACATATCAATGCTCAGTCTCTCCTCGGACATTTTGAAGAAATTTAAATGCTAGTTGAGGAGAGAATCATAGACATATTATGCATAAGTGAAACATGGCTCCACCAGGAAATGGTCAGTAATTTCGTCAATATTCTAAATTTTAAAGTTTTTAGATGTGATGCAGGGCGAGGAGGAGGAGTATGTATATATGTACGGGATACCCTGAAGTCAAACAGGATATCTACTACAGCAGTTAACAATACTGCCGTAGAAGATGTCTGGGTTACCGTACAGAGCAACATGCTTCCTTCCTTTATTGTTGGCGCTGTCTATAGGCACCCCCATGCTACCTCGGAATCTTTTGAATACATTGAAAAGGTTTTCAGAGAAATGTCTTTAAAAAAGAAACCGCTTTTCATCTTAGGTGACCTAAATGATGATTTAACAAAATCTAATGCAAAGTTAGCTAAGATGATAAAGTAAAATAAATTAAAACAAATAATAGACAAACCTACACGAATTACAGTAAACACCTCTTCTCTATTAGATTTAATAATAACTAACAGATCAGACCTCATCCTCCACTTCGATGTCATTCCGTGCCATGTTGCTGACCATGAACTCATCACGATGACGTTAAATATAAAGAAAACAACGAGACCACCAGTAATAAAAACTTTTCGCGATTTTAAACACTACGACCCTCAGTCTTTCTGCGAGCTTATCTTGTCTAAAGAAATGACACTATCAAATATTTCACTGACAGATAATGTAAACAATCAAGTAACTATCTTAACGGAAGTTATTAAAAACAGCATTGATTCGCTGGCTCCCTACGTAACACGAACCGTCAGACGTCCCCCTGCTCCATGGATAAACGACGACATCAAGAGAGCCGTTAGCGATAGAAATAATGCCCACCAAACTCTTAAAAGTAACAGAAATGAGGCTGCCTTTCAGATAGATTACAAAGCAAAAAAGAAAAATGTAAAAGTGCTAATTAAATGTGCAAAAAGAAATTACTTCAGAAATAAATTCACAGAATATAAGAACAACTCTGATAAAACATGGAAAATTGTTAGAACACTAGTGCCTCACAACAATCACCTCACTAGTGATTGCACAAGTCCCATACAAAGAACAGACCATTTTAATGACTTTTTTTCAAAAATTGGTAAACTAACTTACGAGAAAACAATTGCTTCTACATTACAACCAAATACAGATCGGAAAAGGATTACAACTAATTTTTTCAGACCACAACCAGTGGACGTAGAAACAATCATCTTAGTAATAAAACACCTTAGCGAAACAAATGCTGTAGGAGCAGACGGTATTGCTTTGCGCTTTATCAGAGATAGTCTACCCGCAACTCTACATTATTTGACGGTTATTATTAACACCTCTCTGGTCACTGGTGTCTTTCCATCGCTTTGGAAACATGGTATAGTAACACCAATTTTCAAGTCGGGGGATATAGACGATGTCAATAATTATCGCCCTATTACTATACTCCCTATATTATCCAAAATTCTTGAAAAAATTGTAGCAAATCAACTGACGAATTTCCTGGAGGCCAAGAACTTATTATCTAAAACACAACATGGTTTTAGAAATAGGTTATCAACTGAAACAGCTTTACTGCAAATCACTGATGAGATTTATAATAACATTGACAAAAATCAGGTAAATTTACTCACATTATGCGACCTTTCTAAGGCTTTTGATAGTGTTAACCATGAAATACTCCTTAACAAATTAGTAAATCATAAAATTGATACCTTTTGGTTTACAAGTTATTTATATACAAAGACCCAATCGGTAAGAATCAATAATAGTATGTCATCAAAACAAGAAGTACCTTTTGGTGTTCCGCAAGGATCTATTTTAGGTCCGATCCTATTTACAATTTTCATAAATGATTTATCAACAATAGCAAATAACTGCCTTCTAGTGCAGTACGCCGATGATTCACAGTTTCTTCATAGTGATTCAGTAAACAACTTAAATACATTAATAAGAAACGCGCAAGATACTCTAACACAAACAAAACTATATTTTGACACTAATGGACTTAAACTAAATCCACATAAAACTCAATGTATATTCATAGGTAGTCGGCAGAACATTGCTAAAATTCCCAGTGACACAATCATAGAATTTGAAGGCTGCTCTATCAAACCGAGCACTTCAGTGAATAATCTAGGAGTACAAATAGACAGATTCATGACATTTGAACCACACGTTGACAAAATACACAGGAAAGTAGTGGGTACCCTGTTATATCTTAATCACATACGAAATCAGATCACTACTGAAACTAGAATCTTGGTTGTACAAACTCTAGCTCTAAGCATAATTAACTATTGTTCAAACATCTGGGGTTCGACTAACAAAACCCAGATGCAAAAAGTGCAAAAATTACAAAATTTTGCTGCCAGAGTAGCACTAGGTAATATCAGTAAACTTGATCACATCACCCCACATATCAAAAAATTAAAATGGTTAAAAGTTCACTTTAAATGCAGCTATGACACATGTTTATTTATTTACAAACTTATTCATGGGAATTATCCGAATTGGTTGATGGCCTTGCAAACCGTAGGGAACACATCAGGTGTCCAGACACGCCAAGTAAATTCCCTTTTTGTCAAGAGATCGAATACCAATACAGGGGCACGACAAATGGAAATACGTGGACCCAAGTTATGGAACATGCTACCAGATAATTTAAGAGGTATTAACAACTTCTGTAATTTTAAAATGAAATTAAAAGAACACTTCCTAAATATTCAAATGTAAATATATATATATATTTATGTAAAGAATTACCATTGTAATTTAATGGAATAAAATGTTTTGACTTTGACTTTGACTTTGACTTTTCCTTTTCCTTCCTCCTTTCCTTCCCGCTCTGTCATCTCCTTGAACCCACAAATCTTCCTTACATCTTCTATTCTCCTTTCACTTTAAGCAATGCATCTACCCCCTCGCCATCCTCTTCTTCCTCCTGAAGTCCCCCACTTCCTTCGTTCCTTTACCCCCTTCCCTCCCTCTCCTACCCCCCCCCCCTTTTCTATAAACTCCCTCTCCTTAACCCCCTTACCCATCCCTTTTTTCCTCTTTAAGTTCCCTTTGTTTCCCTCTCTCCATCTCCCTTTTCCCTAAAACCCCTTTCGCTTCCTGTCTCCCCCACTTTCTTTTAACCTTTCCCTCCTACCTACCTTCCTTCTTAACCCCTCCCTAGTCGTATAGATAATAAATGACCATAAACTGACGGTCTAAAAACAAAAGGCATAAGGAAAAACGAGCAGAAATATTATATTATATTTATATTCACATATGGTAATGTTGAGGTCCGATTTAGGTCAAGGTAATCGGCCAGAAATAAAATCTAATATTTGAGGTAATAATAATAAAAATGAAAAAAAATATACACCCACACACACATACACACATATGTATATATATACACACACACATAAATATATATATATATATATATATATATATATATATATATATACACACACACACATACATACATATATATATAACTCATCATCATCATCATCATCAGCCTGAGTCAATCCAATGCAGGACGTAGGCCTCACCCAATCTATTCCAACTTTGTCTGTCTTGCATTTTTTGCTTCCAGTCTTGGCCCCAAATTTCGTTATTTCGTCGCGCCATCTTGTCATAGGTCTGGCCCTTGGTCTCTTTATGGTATCTATAAGCCAGTCTGTTACTTTCTTTGTTCATCTGTCGTCATGTCTTCGACATATATGGCTTGCCCATTGCCATCTTCCACTTTTGTCTGTTCCCTAATCCACATCGCCCTCATCCGATGTCTTAGGCTAATTCCCGGCATCAACCTCTCCATCCCTCTCCGGGCACTTATTAGTAATTTAGTAATAGTCAATGTTTCTGTTCCATAGGGCATAACTGGGAGGATGCATTAGTTAAGGACTTTTCTTTTTAAACATAATGGCAAGGACCCTCTTAGTATACTACTGTGTCTGCCGAAGGCGCTCCAGCCTAGACTGATGCGTTGCTTAATTTCCACTTCGCTATATGTGTTTGTCTGTACAAGTTGACCTAGGTATATATACTTGTCTATCACCTCTAATGTCTCGCTTTGAACATGTATCTGTTCGAATTGAGCTCTACTGCTGAACATGATCTTATTCTTTCAGGCTTTCTCTATTCAGATCATTGATTAGTTGCTGCATTTCATATGCAGATTCACTGAAAAGAACAATATAATCTGCAAATCTTAGATTGTTTAGGAATTCGTCTCCTATTTTGATACCCTTTCCGGTCCATTCTAGTCTCTTGAATATATCCTCAAATCAAGCTGTAAACAGTTTTGGTAAGATGGTATCGCCCTGTTTAATACCTATTTTAATTGGTATTTTATCTTCCAATGTTTTACATTCTACCTCATCTACTCCCTGTCTTTGAATAGCTTCTAGTACTGCTGATATTTGTACAGAGTCAAATGCCTTTTCGTAATTCATAAATGCCATACACAGGGGTTTCCTATATTGATTTATGTTTTCTCTTATTTGAGTGAGCATGTGGATGTGGTCCGTTATTGAGAATCCACTGCAGATGCCTGCCTGTTATCTAGGCTGGTTAGAATCCAGACTTTCAGAGATGCGAGTTGTGATGATTTCAGTAAACAGTTTGTAAGAAACTGAAAGGAGACTTATGGGTCAATAGTTTTTTAGAGCCTTTCTGTCCCTTTTTTATGTATCAAAATAACTTTCATTTTTCCAGGCTTTCGAAGTTTTTTTTCCATTGAGAAGGCATTTGTTAAAAAGATTGGCTAGTTTCACTGTTGCAATTTCTCCTGGATTTATTATAAGGTCTATACTAATACCGTCTTCACCTGGTGTTTTCCCTCTCTTCATGCCTCCTGTTGTGATGTTAAGTACTTCTCTAGTTACCGCGTTCGCTTCTATCCGTGGCTGTTTATTTGCGTTGTATTGATCCCTGTAAAAGTTTTCCACTACTGTTATATATATATATATATATATATATATATATATATATATATATATATATATATGTATCTGTGTGTGTGTGTGTGTGATTTAGATGTCAAAGAGCAACATCAACACTAACTTTAAGTCTTTGCTTGTCCGACTGGTTTTAAGTATAATACAATCTTTGTGTGCCATCACCGATGCAATGTTTGACGAACTACTGTCTCACGTTGTCGAGCTTTGTCCCATCGCGGTGTTTGTATATTGAAAATGTCGAAAAATTTATTCTCGGCGTACCTCGAGCTTGCTTGCATTCGGTTTTACTGCTTAGGTTAAAGCCTTCTAGTGTGCCTTTGTGGATTGTATGTCCCAGGAATTTGAGTTGTTGTACTTGGATCAATTCTAGAAGCTTGTGTCCCTGTCTGACTCTTCTGAGGATCTCCTCGTCGGACACGCAGTAGGTGTATAGGGTGCTCAACATCCTGCGGTAGAACCACATTTCCATGGCCTCTACATTGCTTCTTGTTTCAGTCGTCAATGTCCAGGACTCGCAATCATATAGGAGAGTCGACCAGACAAAGGTTTTAGTGAGTCTGATTTTCATTTGCATTGAGAGCTTGCGGTCTGTTAGGAAGTTCCAGAATTTGCAGAATGCATCTTTTGGTGATCCAATTCTGTGTCTGATTTCCGTCCTACAACAAGCATCTGAGGTGACAAGAGCTCCTAAATAACTGGAGAAGTAGACCTGTTGGATCTCTACTTCTCGTTTCAATGGAGAAGTTGGTGGGACTTCTGACTTTGAAACTACCATGCATTTTGTTTTCTTGCAACCATTTATAAGGATTCCCTTCTGGCGATCTTCGTTTTGGTAGACTGATTGAATTAGCTTTATATCTTTGTTATCTATCTGGATATTTGTGAGGATTTTGAAGAATTCGAAGTGCTGAACCTTATCAAAAGCTTTTTCATAGTCAGTGAAAACCAGGTAGATATTTTGCTAGTGTTGGATGGCTCGCTCGGCAAGCATTTTCATGACGAAGATAGTGTTCGTCGTACCTTTATCCTTCATAAACACAAATTGGGTCTCTGGGATTTCGGTTGGCAGTTGTCTTCTGATCCTTTGTAGGATAATTTTCAGCAAAGCTTAAGGAATATGCAACATTAGACTAATCCTCTGACTCTTGCTCATCTTCAAAAAGTTCTTGAACATACTCTTCCCAACGAACACTAACATCCTCGGTCTCATGAGAATACGGCCGTCTACTACTTTGATGCAATTTGAGAAGGAAAACAATCACTGACTAGTGATCTCTCTTATCCTTTAGAACATCTCTTTAGGATTACAATTGAGCTTCTCTACTTCATTTAATTTCTTCTGCAGTCACTTCTCCTTGACTTTCTTACTTACCTCTTTGTAAAGATTATTCGCCATTTCATATTGCATGGTTTTCTGTTTTGAGATTTGCCATTTTCGCAGCAGGTCTTTGAGTTCTGGGTGGAACCAGCTTGATGAGGACTTCCTTTCTAATATCAGGATTGTCTTAGCAGCTGCTGCTAAGACAAAACGATGGTCAATGTTATTGTTAGAAGCCTCAGGCAGTTCTAAAAGTTCTTAAAGTTACTGGGTTGTAGTCTGAATTTGCGTGTGCACCCAGATATGCTCGGGAGTTTTTGATTGCATTACGGTATCTTGTACTGACCATAGCATATTCATTTTGGTTCTATCACCAGGACTAATCAATATATATCGTTGTCTGGGGTGTACATTAAACCAGGTGTTTATGATGACCAGATTTTTTTCCTTCACCAATCAATCTCCTTGCACCAATCTCCATATTCATTTCGTTCTTCAAGACTATCCGGTCCAACGTCAAAGCATCAAAGTCACCCATGATAATCATGATTTCGTTTGATATACACGATGAGAAAAGAGAGTTGTAGCATCCGCAGCTGGAACATTTGCAGGACTAGCTTTGAGCTCGACTAGAAGCATACGGCCATTTTTGTGCCAGAACGACAAAATAGATTTTGTTAAATTTTTGTCTGGGACCAGAGCAACTCCATGTTTGTGTTCTTGACCTCCTGAAAAGAAGTCCCTCATAAAGTCACCGGCATTGGGCATCTGACTTTGGACAAACCTAAGCACTGGACATTCATTCTGTCCATCTCGTGGAGAACATTGTTTTGTTATCCATTTTGGTATATAATGTTCCGATCTTGGATAGTTTTGATCTGAACCTTTTGCCCGATATGACTTTTATGTTTCCTAGTTGGTCTGCAGTTCCAGGACGACGATTGCAGCATCCTGCAGCTACCGGGCGCGGATCCTACAAGGCAACCTTGTGAGGGCCCGTTTATGCCGTTTTGCTTATTTTCATTGTTTCGACAAGGGCATCACGTAGTTGGCAGGTCTTTATGCTGGAATGCCTAGCCCATGATCTTTTCCTAAGGGAGTAGTTGGTTTAGTAACCATGTATGTGTACGTGTCCACGTATATGTATGCGTATGCATGTGTGTGTGCTTGTGTACGTCTACGTGTGCGAGTATATGCGCTTGTATGTGTGTTTGTACGTAGCCGATTCATAAGTAAAATAATTTAACACGCACAGTAAACATAAAGTAGCAGTGTGTTGCCCTGGTGAGCACCGGCCTTCCCTTTCTGTCCGGGGCGCAAGGTTGTCAGATATCCGTTGCCATAACTATCGCTATTTGGTGATTAGGAAAGCTGTTGTATACTAGTAGTTTATTTTTCTTTTTTCGCGTTTAAAAAAATCCGATCCAACTTCTGACTCTTGAAAGATAAAGAAAATAATATATATATATATATATATATATATATATATATATATATATATATATATTAGAGATGTATCAACTTTTGCTTTAGATTCACAAAGATGTTAAAAATACAAAATAGTCTTGCCATGCTTCTATCACTAAGGATTTGATCTAATGCTGTGAGGTCCTATTCGCACAAGGATCCAATGGATATATATATATATATATATATATATATACATATGTATATATATGTATTTTTACTCAAATTTGTAATAAGCAAGTAGTAGAGAAATTTTCCGTATAGCAGGCGAATTTCGGTGATCTAGCAGCTCTACATTCAGGTGTCTGTGGTGGGATTCCCTTAGGTGCTTATTCTCTTCTTCACGGCAGTTAACTTTATGTGTACCTCTAGCTTTTCTGCTGCGCTGGTATTCCGTCTGTACCTGGTTCTTGTGTTTTATGCGGCACTGTTGAAGGCCTTGTCTCATCGTTTTCTTAACTAGTTAAAGCTACTATAGCCCCTGTACCTACCCCTAGATCTGATTATCGATCCTTCTTTATGCCTTTATCTGTATATTTCTTTGTTTCTCAGTATTATTGTTATTAGATTTTGTCTATTATCTTCCGTGCTTCCTGCACTGAGTAATAATATCTCCTTTACGTTAAGTAAAGAGGAAATTACTTTCTCTTATTCTAGGTTGCTGATATATAATCTTTATCATTAGGTTCACGGTTCAAATCAGGCATTTTTTATTCAATTGTCTTAATTGTTTGCAAGATCTTTCTCATTCGAATGATTCATTTGCCTGTTGTTGTTTTTTTAATCACTATCAATCAATTTTATCTTCATTCTTTATGTGTCTTCTTCTTAAGCAACATTATAGATATAAATAAAACCAGAACATAAATCCAAAAAAGTATTTCACATAAGAGTTGATTTCCTGTTCAGTTGTTTTACGTCCTCTTTTCAGTGATGATGCTTTAGAGAGTAGAGGACAGCTCGGCACCTCCTCGGTATATGTTAATAGTGAAACATAATCTCTATAGTTTTTTCTCTCAATCTTCACACGTTCGACTACTTAACTAAAAGGATAGAAAAAGATTACACATGTAAACATTCTAAACATCATCGCCATATTTAACATGTTGCTGTACTTATTGTGTGCGTTAGCTCAGGCGTATACAGGAGAGCATCGTCCAATGCTGGTGGAATGACACGCCTCTTTACGTACCCAAGCTCAGCAGATCGGAAATCACCTCAGGACATTTGTATAAGAAACATTATACGTAATGATATTATACACCATGAAAATATGTAGTTTTAAGCCTTCATATAAACCTTATAAAGTGAAAGAAATTAAGAAATTGAATATTATATTGCATATACTTAGACCAATCCATTTTATTTTTTTAAAGATTTGATCGCAGCGTTTATATAAAATTTTGTGCCGAACTCATATATTGCATAACGTACTCTCACTTGTATAGTTATCCTAACAATCGGAATATATTGCAGTTATTTTTCTTCTTCTATCTGTTCACTTGTACACCACACGTAACTTTAATTTTCTCCAATATAACAGTCGAACCAACTGCCCTTCTTCTTTGTTGGTATGTCCATTCTCTTTAACTTGTCTTAACTTAACATGTCTCGCTGTTTTTTTTTTTTTTTTTCTTTTTTCAAATCTGTCTATCTCGTCTCTGTTTTTTTTCTCTTTCTTTCTATGTTTCTGCTTCTCTCTCTCTCTCTCTCTCTCTCTCTCTCTCTCTCTCTCTCTCTCTCTCTCTCTCTCTCTCTCTCTCTCTCTCTCTCTCTCTCTCTCTCCTCTCTCCCTCTCTCTCTCTTAAAGTCTGCCTCTGTCTCTGTGTCTGTCTGTATCTCTCTCTCTCTCTCTCTCTCTCTCTCTCTCTCTCTCTCTCTCTCTCTCTCTCTCTCTCTCTCTCTCTCTCTCTCTCTCTCTCTCTCTCCTCCCTCCCTCGCTACTATAAATTAGCTCTTGACTACTAAAAATGCATGAAATACGGTTTGCATAATAATTCACAGTTATAAAGTGTTCAAGAGACATCTGTTAAACAAGTTTGAAAATAACACGTTCATTATTCCGTTCAAACGATTAATCTTACCCTCGTTTTTGTTTATGTACAGAAGGCAACAGCTAAACACGCCCCGTTCAAGCCAAAACGCCAGGAATCATCGAGCTAATGGCCGCAAACTCTCACACTCTTGAACACGGTCTGCTGGAAGCTTTGTTCCTGAAGCATCTCATCATTCACTGCAGATACTGGGAGGCTACTCGTCTTCTCTTGTCCGGTGTGTGACGTGCGACAGCTTGTCTCTGAGTGATTGGAGACCCAAGGGCAGTGAGGGAGGGGCAGAGATCAGGGAGGGGGAGAGGGGAAGAGGGGGAGAGAGAAAGGGTGGAAGGAAGTGAGGGAGGAAGAGAGATAGTGACACACACACACACACACACACACACACACACACACACACACACACACACACACACACACACACACACACACACACACACACACACACACACACGTGTGTATATATATGTGTATACACATATATGTATATATATATATATATATATATATATATATGTATATATACTTATATACATATATATGTATATATATACACACACAAACAGATTGATATATATAAATTTAGATTATATCGACATGAAATGCAAAAATAATATTTTTCTTTTTACTATTGCGAGGACCATTATTCTAATGCTGATGTTAATTTAGTATCTAAATATGTCAGACTTATCTTCCCTTTCAACGTAATGATAATCTGAAATGTGATGATCAGCTCACTCTTAATCAGTGAGATAATACCATGCTTTAAACGCGTTATGACATTGCTAGAAGGGGTGCAAATTTCTACAATTTATGGAAGAGTAAACGGCGTTGGAAGTTTCCAGACGTGTGAACATAATTTTGAAGATTTAATTTTCTGTTCCAGCAAGAATATCCCTATGATATTTCTTAATTACATTTAGGGAACGTTGGGGTCCATGCATGTATGACAATAATGGAATAGACGCGATTATTCTATTGAAGGGGAAAAGCTGATTGCAGGCGCAGTTCAGTTAAAGGCGCAGAGAATGTTATACTTGTATAAGGATGTTATCTAATTCAGGTGAAGAAGGACACGGGACATCTTTTGTCTTTCATGGTCTTGTACACAAAATAAACGTTCTCTTTCGCTCTCTCGCTCTCTCTCTCTCTCTCTCTCTCTCTCTCTCTCTCTCTCTCTCTCTCTCTCTCTCTATTCAGAATTTTAAAATATATAAGTAATTTGGGCTGATAACTTGAACAAGAAAGATTAAACATGTAGTTTTCCCCTCTTATTTTATATTCTGTAAAATGTCAACGAGATAAGGGATCACTCAGTGTTAGAAATGGCGAACAACAACAGTGTCATTAGTAGCTAATGACGCAATTAGTCTGGAATTGCTGAAACCTGAAAGTATTCTTTTCTTTCTTTCTTTCAAGGAAATGGAGAGTAATCAATTGTTATATACCGATACAGCTACAAGTGATCTTAGTTTACATGAGAAACACGAAATAAACTTATATAATTTGGAGTTTCTTTTAGGCTTTCTTGGTCTTATTGACTAAATACTATGGTACTAAAATCCACGTCTTAGTGCATAAGTGTATACAGTTCTAAGCCTAGTAACACCAAGGCAGGGCGTCGGGATTTCTTTTTTTTACGGGGATAAACCCCCCCCTCCCCACCTGGGTTGTTCTTATACTCAGTGTGTGTGTGGTGTATGTGGGTGTACATTCACCAAATTGTGTCTGATATTATGGTCGAAGCATGTAGAAACACCAGTATTTAGTAAAAAAACAAACAAAAAAAAAACGAAAACTGAGTATAGTGCCAGAGTAACAGGGTGCTGTACGAACGACCGCTGGCGAGCCTTGGTGAATGTGTGTTTGACAGAACCCTCCCACCGCCCGACCGCAGGGAATTAATCACCTCAGAAACGGACAACCACCTCCTCGCTGCCCTACCGTGGAGGGGGAGGGGGACATGCTCGGGGCCCCCGCAATGCCCATTACCACCCCTTCAACCCTCCGTCCTGTGAGAGGGATTGACTCCACTAGGCATAGGGACATGAACAATAAGGATTCGCCTGCCGATCCCGTTGCTGATGACGAAGGGCTCCAACACGTTTAGACAAAAAAGAAGAATATGAAGACCGCATCACGTGACCGCATCACGCGAACCCATCTTCCCCCCGAAACAGGTACATAAAACTGGCCTTTCCTCCCGGAGGACACGTCTACCGTCAATAAAAACAAGTGGATGAAGGAGGTCAGCCAGCTGCCGCCACTCCAAGAGGAAGGCCCGCTAGACATGGTGCAGGAGAAGTGGACATCCTCTCAATACGTATACGTCCGACGGGAGCAACTAAACTACGTTGCCCTGATAGTTAATGGCACTTTCGCGGGGATTTCTCTCCAGAACAGAAACGACTATCAGCCTAAAAGCAAAAGATACGGGGAATATGTAGTTACCAGGTTTCCGAAGGAAGCAGCCGCAGAGGAAGCACTGCATCTTCCAGGTGTTTTCTCCATTCTACCGTGGAGTTCAGAGGTTATGGTCTGCTACAAGTGCCAGGGTTACAGCCACTTTACTAAATACTGCAGGAAAGAAACGGCTTGTATCTGTGAGGAAGCTCACCAGACAAAGGACTGCCCTGCAAGAAATAACGAGAAGGACAACAACAATGAAGACACCACCACCATCGTGAAGAGGTGCGTTAGGTGCGGAGCGCAAGGTATGACGGCCTGGCACTGTAGCTGCCCCCACCAGCCGCCACGCGCACATCCCCCCCTCCCTGCCCCGACAGTACTAATCGACCGCGGAGTGGCAATGCCCAGCTCCACTACACACCACCTAGTGCCGCAGACGTCACCAACCCACAGGAACTGTCAGTGGGATTCCCCATCTCAGGACACAGGGCCAAAGAAGTAACCAATTAAGAAAAAATCGAGGAAATAAGAAGCCTCAGGCTTCATCTTGCTGAATTGAAAAATAAAAATGTTAATGGAAAGAAAAACCCACAGGAACTGTCAGTGGGATTCCCCATCTCAGGACACAGGGCCAAAGAATTAACTAATTAAGAAAAAATCGAGGAAATAAGAAGCCTCAGGCTTCATCTTGCTGAATTGAAAAATTAAAATGTTAATGGAAAGAAAAAGCGATAGTGTAGACATGGAAAATAGTGTTAGTGATGTTGAAAATACTAATGAGGTTTCTGATATTATGAACGATACCATCGGCAAATCATCTAAAACCGGTGACGAGAATGAAAATAATACCGACAAAGATGTGCAAGATACGGAAGAACTGTGGGAAGAACGGAAGATACGGAAGAACTGTCAAGTACGGATTATACGTATAGTACCAATATGAGGAAAATGCGCAGAATCTGTGGAAATAAAGATGCAATACAGATATGTAATGCTATACAAGACATATGCAGACTAAAGGACTTCATCAAATACAGATTTATCCAATCAGCTAATCATAGGGTGTGATGGGGGACAAGAAAACAATTACTTTTCTTTCATGTAATATACGTGATATCAACCGTAGAATTAATAAATTGCTTTGCCATATTCATAACAATAATGTTGAAGTTATGTTTACATGAGCCCTTCACTTCAGCTACTAAAATAAAAAATCGCCCCTAGAATTATAGGGTACTACTCATATACGATCATATTGACTTAAGTAAGTAACACCAAGCCGCATAAGCAGGTGCAGAAGTCTGATGACACTAATGTGCAATATCAGCATTTACATATTCGAACAGTCTCGAACAATGTATACGCATGGTGTAGAAAGTTTCAAACCGATTCACTGCCTAGCTTACGGAATCACAGCACAAAATGCATGGGAGATTTTGATGCTATACATTTACAGTTGGAGATAGTCAATGTAATTATTATTCATTTTCTTAAGGCTAACAAAAGTCTACGGGAATTAAAATCTCATATCAGAAATGTACACTTTGGACAGTTCCCACAAAGCATTAACAATAATACCTCAATGCCTTAGGTCTGGAAACAAAATAATCGACTCTCAGGCAAACATCTAACACTCCGCATTTCCATAGTCCTCTTACACAAGCAGATATGCTCCTTAGTCAGTAGGCTGCAGCGTCCAAATTGAGCTCACTTCCCACAAATATTTAGAATCACCTTAGTCAGTCTAAAATTGCACGTATATTTGCCTTTGAGATTGGATGTTCGGATAACGATCCTTCAGACTTTGCTGAAATTACTGAGTGGGAACTGAACAATGCACAGATCAAAGGAAAAGTGTCCGCCGTAGGTGAGGATGGAATTACCTATAGTGTCCTCCCTATGCCGAAAACAAACACTGATTTCACTAACCTCATGTGTATGCAAAGTTCTAGAAAGGATAATCTTAAACAGACTCAGGTACAGGTTACCAGGTAAATTATCTCACAGACTGTACGGATTTCTATCGGGACGTAGGAAACAACATTGCTTTGCATAGTGTTGTTCAAGCTCTAACCCCGGAAAGCACACTGTTTTTCTTGACCTTAAGTCAGTTTTTGACATTGCAAACAGAGAACTTATCCTAGGTAAATTATTGAGCTGGATTAGAATGTATCTTTCGAACAGATCTTCACGTGTCTTATTCAGTGTCTTGTTCCACTTCACAATCTTTTGAACTTGGGATTCCACAGGGAGGAGTTCTCAGCCCTATTCTATTCTGTTTAATGCCCTCGTCATGCACAAATTGGTGGCAGATATTCCAATTGGGGATGGTGAATCCATTGTATACTATGCTGATGGCATATGTGTCAGAGCACCATCAGAAGAGAGGATGCAAATAACTCTCGACAAACTCATAGCAAGGGCTCATGAGTGTGGATTAATCATCTGAGAAAACAAGGTCTTTCACCCAATGTATCATACCACTACCCAACTTTCACATGGGTGAGCCGGAGCTTGACATGTATCATAAGTATAAATATCTCGGGGTGAACGTAAATGATTCAGACCTGATTCTTTCTCTAAAGAAGAGACTCTGGAAGAGATTGAAACCGTTGGAAGTTTTTGTCGGAAGAGAACATGGTATCAGTGTTAAGCTCACTAGACTGCTTGATTTGGCTTTTATAAGGTAAATTGTAGACTACCACGCACTGCTATTGTTGCAGTGTAAGGAATCAGAAATAAATAGCTTGGAGGCAGTGCAAAATGAAGCTATGAGGATTATCCTCGGCGCCCCGAGAGCAGCAAGAATAGTGAACATGAGATCAGAACTAAACTTACCATCCATTTCTGAAAGAATAATATTTATTTCCACCATATTTGGGGTCAAAGCTTTGAGGGGACCGGTGTATCTTTCGGATTTCCAAAAACAACTGCAACATAAAATCACGCAAGCAGACGTGACTAATCACACACACACGCACGCCCTCTGATACACAAAATCTCTATGAACATTACAAAGCTCAATTCCACCATGGAAAAAATCAACATTGATCATGCACCTTACATGTCTACCACGAAAAAAACAGTGTACATAACTGCGTGTTAAAACAAATTGCTCTAGCAACGATAAAGGAACACATAGAGTCTAAGGGCTATGGTGTATACGAGTGTTACGCTGACGGATCTGTAGTCTGGATACAAAGCTAGTTGCGCAAAATTGGGCCAGCATTACACAATCTTGCAACGGAATTCTTAATGTCTTGGGGCTCTAGAGTAGTTTTCTGTGACTCTCAAAGTGATCTTCGGACACTAAATTCTTTCAAAGCCGGTGGCGATGAGGAAATTGTGAGTTGCATTTAGCGTTACGTAACTTATGCAATGGAGTGCAATTTCAACATACAATTTGTATGGATACCATCTCATGTTGGCATACGCAAGCACCAGCACGTAGACAAATTGGTGAAGGAAGCCTGCAGCAAAGATACTGTGAACATAGACCTTGGAATGTCTCTTGCCTGGGTTGCACACATATTGAAAATTTCTCATAAGGAAGAACTAGTAGATCTGATAAACACTCAAAGGCCTGAAAGCTGTACCATAAGACATTGTAGTGGGTAATTGTGGCTCCGTAGCCATTATTAATCTGTTTGCAATGGGTACATTATCAAGTTGATTCCCAAGGAATGGTAGCGTGAGTGCTTATTATAGTATGTAGCATCTAAAAAACTGGTTTATATTTAATATTTAAAATAAAGAATCACGTCCAGCTCCTGTGCACAATTGAAATAGCCAGGAAAACAGAACTTAGCTTGTATTTTTCCCGTGTCATGTGATGCCCAGACGTGTCGAGTTTTCCGTCTTCCGCTCAGCAAGAAAATCACCCAGGAGGAGAGCAAAATGCCGTTGTTTCGAGGAGAATGAACCTATTTCCCGCTCAACGCGGCTTATATTTATAAAGTTCATGACGTCACAACCCACGCCAAACATCATTCGCAAAATAGAAAGTTTGTACAAAAATCATTAAATCAGACGCTAAAATTATAAATAAAATGAGCTTCATAACAAGATAAGACATAAAAAAATACACACTTAAGGTGAAGTTGACAGAAAGAAGTACAATGGATAAAATATGATGTTAAAACAGATTCCTCTTAAAATGAGAATAAGCTTCCGCAGACAAAAATAAAGTGACAAAAATACGATACAAAAAAAGAAGATAATTTAAAATTATACAAGTAACCGGGAAGCTCACAGAAGAAGCGAGAAATAATTTGCGTAAAGGAATCGCAGATGAGAGGACGGGGTCAAAGGGCAAACTCAAGCAGAAGTGACATATAGGAACCAAAGTAAAGTGGAACAATAAAACAGAAATAAGTGAACGTATGTACATATAGACAGAGAGGACGATTGCAGCAAGCGTTGGCCGGGCTGCGAGATGCCAGGGCCCGCGAGAGCACGGGAGGCTGGCGGTGAGATGAGGAAGAGATGGCAGGCTGTGGGAGGCCACCTTAGAGTTTCCTTCCCCGCCCTGGGTCGAAACGCAGTGGAGACCTGAAAAATACAAGAAGCCTGAGTCCTGACCGTACACAAGGAGTGGCATTAGCGTGAAACTGCGACCCTTTGAAAATAAATATAAATATAAAACCAGAGTTTTGAGTAAAGAGAATGTATTTCTAAGGACTGGAAAGTCGCTCCTGAAGTCAGCAGCTTCTTTCTCCTGGGTTGGAACTGGTTAGAAGAGAGAGCTGAACATCACCCTTCCATAACAAGGCCGCATTAGCAATTCCCCAACAAACCACAGCTAACAGCTATCCTCAAGCCAGAGTGGCACTAGACCGGAACTCTCTGGCGCTGAGGTCCCTATTGATTCAAACCAGCATTGCTTGTTCCTGTGTGGCACTAAACCAAAGGCGCACTGAAACAAGGTCCCTAAATGACTGCAGCTAACATCACACCTAATTTCAATGTGGCACTAGGCCAAAGGCGCACTGAAAAGAGGGTCCCTAATCACATTGTTTGTCAGAGAGGGCAGGATCTTGTACACAAGATGTCAGGACTGCAACCCAAGGGTCGTCATTCACTGGTTCATCCTCAACTTCTGGAGCAGCATCGTCAGCATAAGACAGTTCTAGTGGTGGAAGGTAAGGTCGAAGGTGGTTGAGGTGAGCTCGTAGAATCTTTCCAGAATCAAGATCCTGGATTTCAAAGGAAACTGGCCCTAACCGCTTAGCAACACGAGCAGGACCCTGCCACTTTGGTCCTAGTGGCCGTGGCACCATCTCTTTTTACCATACCAGTTGTCCTACATCAGGAGTAAAGTTACCTCTGGCACGTCTGTTATAGTATCTCCAATATACACCTTGTGCATCCCTTGAAGCGTTGACAGCTGCACGCCGGGCAGTCCTGAGTCTTTCTTGAAAATCATAATTTTCAGCAAATAAAGTTTCATTTGTTAAACCCACAGGGAAGTATGCATGTCTCCCTGTGAGCAGATACAATGGCTGTTCTCCCGTTGACCGGTGTATAGCTGAATTGAGAGCTAGACGCAGCTCAGGTATAAGCTTATGCCAAGTACCCGGGCGATCTCCCACAACTGACCTTAGAGCGGCTTTCACAACCCGGTTTGTACGCTCTACAAGCCCATTTGCCTGAGGGTGGTACCGGATGGTGAAGTGGTGTGAGGCCTGAAGCAGCTCAACAAGTTCACTAAACATCTGTGCAATAAACTGCCTTCCATTATCAGTTTGGATGATACGAGGTGGACCAAAATAGGTCACCAAATGGTCCAAGAAAGCTTGGTGTACTCTGGAGGCAGTGATATCCTTCATTGGGACATTCTGAATGAAGCGGGTATGTTGGTCAACAATGGTTAAAGCCCACCTCATTGGTGCTTGACTTACATCTAGAATATCCATTGAAACTCGTTCTAAGGGGTAGAGAGCAAGAGGTGCTTCTGCCATTGGCACTCGTTGAGCAACTCCTCTGGACTGTTGGCAGGTAAGACATCGTTCCACATATTTTCTGACATCCCGTAACATATTAGGCCAGTAGAACATACCACGCAGGTTCTCATACGTCCTGTGTATCCCTGGGTGCATAGCCAATGGTGGTGTATGTGCTGCTTTCAAGGCTGAATCCTGTAGTTTCTGGGGGACACAAAGCTGATAGATAATTTTGCCTGGCAGGTGCCTCAAGCGGTATAGGACTCCATCCTTTAGCTCAAAATCAGGCAGAGGCATCGGCAGCTTCTTTCTAGGCACTGTTCCTTCCTGCAGATAACACAGTATATCTTTTAGCTTGAGATCTTCATGTTCCTCGGCAAGTTTCTCGGCAGACAGTTCATTTACATCTACAGGGGCAACTTGACGTGACAGGAAGTCAGGCACATGGTTTGTGGGACCTTCCTTATACCTAATGTCAAAGTCATAAAACGACAAGTCATGGGCATATCGTGTCATTCGCGGTGACTTGGTGCGCTGCTTGAAGATATACACTAAGGGCCGGTGGTCAGTGAAGACGAGGAATTTACGACCATATAAATAAGGATCGAACACCCTGACACCTTCAACCACTGCTAGGGCTTCACAGTCTATAGCTGGATATCGTGTCTCAGGGTCCCTCAGCTTCCGGCTATAATATGCAATGGCATGTGGTGCTCCCTGGTCATCCCTCTGGAGGAGAACAGCTCCAAGGGCTAGACTGCTAGCATCAGTATGGAGCTCAAACGGTCGTGTGAAGTCTGGCTGCTTTAGAACAGGTGCTGTAACAAGCCTTTCCTTTAGTTTAACAAAAGCCTGTTGCTGTTCTTCCTCCCATCTCCATCGTTGTCCCTTTTTCAATAGTAGGTGAAGTGGGGCGGCAATGTTGGCATAACTTTCAATGTGTTTCCGAAAGAAACCTGTTGCCCCAAGAAAACGTCGGACTTCTTTAATGGTCCTTGGTGCTGGTGTCTCCATGATCGCAACTACTTTCTCAAAATCTGGTGCCACACCTTCAGGAGAGATGGTAAACCCTAGGAAGTTGATGCTTGTGGCAGCGATGGTGCACTTCTCTGGATTTAACTTCAAGCCAGCAACCATTAGCAACTGTAACGTTTCTTCCAAATCCTTCAAGTGTTGATCAAAACCTCTAGAGTATACAACTATATCATCTAAATATGCCAAAGTGTGGCGTCCAAGCACGGGAGATAACACAAAGTTCATCATTCGTTGGAAAGTGGTTGGAGCTGTACTGAGACCAAAAGGGAGACGCTGGAACTGGAACAAGCGATAGCCATCACTAAAGGCTGTTTTGGGTCGGTCATCAGGGTGAACATCTACGCTCCAATAGGCTGCCCTAGCATCAAGCGTTGTAAAGGTGTCTGTAGGGCTCAGCTCATCCAGCAACTCATCAATATGAGGCAAAGGGTATGTGTCCGCTGTAGTTATTTGATTGAGCTTGCGGTAGTCCACACAAAATCTCAGAGCTCCCCCCTTTTTCTTCACTAAGACTACAGGGCTGAGCCATGGTGAAGTTGATGGCTCAATCACACCAGCCCTGAGCATAGAGTTGCATTGTTCCCTGATCACATTTCTTGTAGATTGTGGAAGACGCCACTGACGTGTAGAAACTGGTGCAGCATCTCCTGTCTCAATTCGGTGCTGGATGTTCGGTATGTGACCAATAGTTTCCTCACCTCCATCAAAAAGAAGCTGGTACTGATTAAGTAGTGTATGTAGCTTCTCCTTCTGGGTAGTATATAAATGGTCTAACTTCAAAGCTGGGCCATTGTCTTGAACTGGGGCATCATCTAAAAGGCCAGATGCTTCAACAGCTGCAAGGGCTTGTGATGGTGGTAATTCCCCTGTGAAAAAATCATAATTGTCGAAGCCAAAGTCTTCTAAACCATAGGTACGATCAAACTGGTCATCCTCCCAAGCAAACTCTTCCTTCTGTGTGTCATCATTCCAACCTGTAGAGTAAGTGGCATCTGCTGGATCCTTGTCTTCATGAGATGCAGGACGTGAAGGGTATATCTCCTCAATAGCAGCTACTGTCCCCAAACGTGTCCCCTGGGTTAACCGAATTGCCTTTGCTGTGTCATTCAGTGCCCACACAGGGCAGTAGCGTCCAGAGACAGTGGCGACAATGTAAGGCGACATGCATGCAGCTGATGCTTGGGGTTTAAAGATAACGTCTCCATCACTGGGGCCAGACTTAGCAACCACACCCTCTATGAAGCGCCCAGTGTGCGGTGGGAGCTCTGTCGTCCGTCTGAGGTGTACAATGGCTGATAAGGTCTTTAGTTGAGGTGAAAACAGTGTTTGTTCCTCTGGGTCTACATCGACAATACCTATCTGCATGGAGTGAGCATCAGTGTATGTGACTGGGAATGTACAACCCTCTATGGTAAGGCATGCCCAGTCTTCCTTGGCATCAGAAGACAAGCAGTATGACGTCCTTCTTAAAAAGTCCATTCCCAAGAGCATGTCTCCTGGGAACCTTATGTCGCACACAGCAACACGATGATGTAGTGGTGTATCTGAGTCAATGTAGAAGGGAAGATTAACTTCACAAAGAGTATCCAGTGGGTTGTTGGACACACCCTTCAGCACATGGGTAGCATCTTTGCGGTACAAGTTTCCATGGGGGTCAATGAACTGGAGAGTCTTTGGTTTCATGATGGTTGCCTCAGATCCGGTATCGACAAAACACAGGATCGTAGTGCCATTAACAGTCATCGGCACGAGTGGTCGTCCCGTGCATCCTGTGGATCTCACTGACGCGACTATTACTGGAGGTATAGTTGCTTTGACGTGTGCTCCCTGGGTCACCTTGGCCAGGGGATCTGGGAGCTCCATCCCCCTGGCTCTGCCGAAAGGGACAGTCCCTGACAAAATGCTCTGAGCTGCGGCACTCATAACATCGGCGGTTAAACTGTGGGGTTGAGGTATCTCTTCTTGCCTTTGCGCGACATTCTGCAGTCATGTGTCATCAGCCTGTGATACTCGCACCACCTATGGCCAGTAACTGGTTGATTGTTCATCGGCCGTGCTGCAACTGGCATTGCATACACATCACGACCCGTTGAAGGACGGCTTGGACGTTGGGTCCAGTCTTCTGGTTGACGAGCTGGGGAACAGTGTTGAATGCCGTGCCGAGAATTCCAAATCCGTTGAGCCGCCTCGGCAATCTGAGCTGGGCTTCCATCTTCTTTTAAGGCCAAAAAATCATGTAGCCAAGCAGGGAGACCACTTATGAACACCCTCTTCACGAGTTGTGATGGATCGCCAATTGCTTCACGATGATCTCGGTGTCCCTGGTATACACTGCCTTCAAGCTGAAGGAAAAAGTCCATTGGGGCCTGCCCTGGTACCATCTTGATGTCGTAGAGTACCTTGAAGAAGTCAGCCGAGGTGTAGGTGCCCCTAAACTTGCTCCTAAGTGCTGTTTTAAAGGTATTCCAGTCGGTGATGTTGTCGAACAGTGGAGAGTTGATGATTAGTTCAGCTGATCCACGACAGTTTGGCCTGGCTGCTTGGATGTAGGCTTCTGATGTTGTAGGCTCTATGATGTTTTCGATGGCTCGGATCCACCCCTCTACTTCCTGGTTTTTCTTAAGTGGCTGAGAGGCTGACACCTCTCCCCTAAAGTGTGGTACAGTCTCCTTTGTAAACACATAGTTCACAGTTGGTGCACTGGAAACCATAGAGGGCTGACACTCTGGGGGACCACTGCGGCGTGGAGAAAAGCTACGCAGTGAAGGTAATGGGGCAGCATGATATGGCAAAGTCGACACCGGGTCCTGCTGATTTCCAGTAGTACGAGACTGGGAACCCCGTTGTGGAGTCGAAGGACGGCTTCTAGGAACAGGCTGTGGATGATCCCTGGCGAGAGTTGTGTTGTAGGCCTGCGGAATGGCAACATCTGGCACCCGTGAAGTTCTTGCAAGTCCGCGAGCTTCCTCCAGTTCCGAGTTGCGCTGCTGAAGTTGTTGACGCAGCTCATGGATCTCTGCATCCCTCATACTGCCTTGTACTTGGGGTGACGTGGTTGGTAATCCAGGCAAGTTCCGCTGGTACCCCTGGAGTTGTCGCTGTGCCTTGGCTAACTCCTCGGACCTCTCTTCCAGCTGACGACGAAGCTGTTGCACGAGTTCATCCCGTTCTGGCTGAGGCTCTGGCTGGGGATTATCTGCTTCGGCTGGACAAAGCTGCCTTTCAGTGCTATGTCGTTGAAGAGCTTCTTCATGTTGTTGAAGTCGGAGATCGTTTTGTTCTTTATACTCTCGGAATTCAGTGACCAGAGTGTTTATCTTTTCCATTATCTCCTCAAACATGCTAACTTCCGCCACCATAACTTCTACAGCTCTGCTAACGTCTGGATTCGACCCGGCAGCAGCAGCAATAACGTGATCTGAACGAACTGGAGAAGTCACACGCGAGGCAGGTTGACTATTAGGGCGGGTATCGCGGCACTCTTGAAGCTTTTCGTATCTCTCCTGCCTGGATGTTCCCTTTGGCATACTCGTAAAACAATGCGAGAGACTGCAAACAATACCGCACAATGACACAAGATAATTCCCTTAGCGACTACGAACCTTCTCAGCACCTTATAAAGTCAGCAGAACACGGTCCAGCACACCATTGTCACACATCAAAGCACTGCACACAAGTA
>NC_061824.1:25028469-25035969 GCF_019202785.1 Penaeus chinensis
CACGATAAGAAATATAAAATTGCCAAGAATACCATTAGTACACCGTGATTTCTACAACTACTACTTCTATCACTACTACTGTTACCACCACTAGTTCAAAAACAAGAACAACTGTTACTGCTACTTCTACTACTACTACATATCTTATATAATTTCTTTTACCCAGGAAAAAATATGATATAGATCTCTCGGATAAGCCATCTCTCATTCTATGAGAGAATTCAAGGTAAGGTTCGTTTTCTGACTGAATGAGCAATGAAACTCCATTGGGAGACACAGACCAAACTCCATCTATATCAACGTTTTTTTTGTTTTCTTTTCCTAGTCAGTTCCTATCAATTCCTTGGTGTTATTTTATTATATCCTTTGAGTATGTGTGTGATATTCTGTCACGTCCTTTGCGTTGCTCTGTAGTATTCTGTTACACCCACTGTATCATTTTGTCACAACACGTTATTCTTTAACATCGTTTGTGTCATTTTCTAACATTCTTTGTTATCATACCTCAACATTTGCATTATTGTATTGTCCTCTCACATCGTTTGTGTTATTTTCTGTTATTCTCTCGTATGTTTTGTAATTCTCTATTCTGACACACTATAGGATATTCTTTTTTATTTGCAGCCTTTGTCATTCCGACATATCTTATATTTATTTATTCTTTTTTTTAGGGGGGGGGGGGGTAATTCGGTTAAAAGTTCTCATTCAGGAAAAAAAAAAAACTTCAATTCAAGTAACGGGCCAGTAAGCCTGAATAATAAGCTCTCTAAGGAGAAATATGATACGGGCGATACTGCTTCCTTTGAGTGCCTACTATCGCAATACTTGTGGATACCATGAATGTTGGTCCTAGTGCTGTTGCTGCTGCCACTACTACTGTAGTGATCTACTGGCAACGACCGCCTAACTACCGAACCGGCACGCGTAAAAGCCCCAGAACTTTTTGGGCAGGAGTGAATTTCCCGACGGTCAAGGCGTTTGCCCTGCTTCGCCAGCACTGACCGCCAGGCGCTCATGTGTAATGATCTGGAATTAATAAACATGATTGAACGGATAAAGCAATGATAAGTCCTAAAAGTAAAAGGTCACGCTATGGTGAAATAATATTCTAATGATATACACTAGCAACTACCACACTACTACAACAACAACAACAATTACTACTACTGCTACTACTACTACTACTACTGTTACTGTTACTACTACAGCGACTGCTACTACTACTACTACTACTTTCCTCCTACTGTCGTAATGATAGTAGGATAATGAAATAATGGTGATTATAATAATAATAATAATAACAGTAATAGTAATAGTAATAGTAATAATAATGATAATGATAGTGATAATAACAATAATAGGAATAATAATAATGAGGGTAATGGTTATGATAATGGTAATGAAAACCATAGTAATAATGGTAATAATGACAGTGATAATGAAAAAAACATTAACAATATTACCGATAATGATAATAGTAATAATAATGACAACAACAACAAAACAACGACAATAATGATAATAATAGTAATAATAATAATAATAATAGCATCCCTCCTCATCAAAATTATATTAAACTAAGAATATTTACAATGAAATTGATAATTAGAATAACAATATACTGTACCAATATTAAATGACAACATCAGCAGTGTGCGTATGTGTGCGTGTGTGTGTGTGTGTGTGTGTGTGTGCGTGTGTGCGTGCGTGCGTGCGTGCGTGCGTGTGTGTGTGTGTGCGCGCGCGCTCGTGTGTGCGTGTGTGTGTGTGCGTGCTTGTGTTCGTGTGTGCGTAAGTGCGTACATGTGTGTGTGTGTGTGTACGTGCGTGCATGTGCATGTGTGTGTCTGCAAACAAGTATTTGTGTCTGTATGAAGATGTGCAACATCCTTACAGGTGGATAGAAAACGTTAGTAAATAGAATGAAGCAGCATCGAGGACCTGAATAATGACCTAATTCCGCCCTCTATTCCGCAGCATTGTTAGATTTCAAGGGCTGATTAAGAAGATAACAAAATACTGCAGTTATTAGAGCGATCGTCATTAAGAGAAAGGATACACGGACTCTTCCGGGATGTGCAATTCGAACCCCCGAGTAATGATGAGCGAAACGTTCAGGCTTGAGTGGTGCTCTATTGAATGATTACGTGGCATAGTCAACTGGAAGGGATAGGGTTCCAAAAAATATCGGTCAGGTAGTTCATTATTTCGTCAAGAGCTGGAGCATCCGCTTGGAATCGTTATTGTTCAGTGATATTGGTGCATTATCACATTTCGGGAAGGACGTAAAGAGATGCACTCCTATCTCCCTATCTCGTAATGATCAATGCTGCTTTATGTAAACGTTTTTGACAATTGGAAAAAATGGTAAATTCACATTAGAAAAAAAATGTAATTAGGAGATCAGAGTAATTTTCTATTTTGTCTTCATTTCAAACACTATAAAATTATTAATCTATGAATCTATTTACGTAAAACCAGTCTATATTCATCTAGATTTAATATCATCCATGTTTTTTTGTCTATTTTTTCTCTTTTTTTTTGGATTTACAGATGTTATGAATGAGTGAAATAAATATGAATCTTCTCAGGATAATGTAGAAGTAGTGAACGTATTATAAAACCTTCAAACTTTATAATTTTTTCTATACACAGTCAGATTTCATGGTAGTGAAATTCTGCTATTCTTTACAGACTGTTCGTTAAATCGCCACGAGTGTTTACTGTTTTCCTATCTTTCCTTGTAAACTAACCAACCCGCTTTCAAGGAAATAGTTCACAGACATGAGAAGTGTTTTCATTACGTAATTAGTTTTGTTCTCGGTTAAGCGATGACCCTTTGACCTTACTCATCAGACACGGATATATCGCTTCACGTTTCATATCATGTTTTGCATCGCTATATTTGTCGCTGGAATATTACTGCATAAAAATGTCACTTGTTAAAATCTGATTTCCTTAGAAATTCTCACTGTCGACCGTGTATAGTACCTAATCTTGACAAAAAAAAACATGGATGATATTAAATCTAGATGAATATAGACTGGTTTTATGTAAATAGATTCATAGATTAATAATTTTATAGTGTTTGAAATGAAGACAAAATAGAAAATTACTCTGATCTCCTAATTATTATTTTTTTTTTCTAATGTGAATTTACCATTTTTTCCAATTGTCACTCGCCTGTTTGCTCTCAGTATGCTATCTATCTATTCATCTATCTATATATATATATCTAACTATCTATTTCTATCTATATATATACTGTTATGAATTACATCTGCAAGGAAGGGGTGGGGGGCCATATCCCTGATGAATTCCGCGACATGAAATTGTCTATGTCATTATTTCCCTGCAGAGTATCCGATTATTTTGACCTTGTGTATTATAATATGATATAATGGAAGCTTCATCACATGTGCGAACGTTTTGCGAAATGGAAAAATAAGACACGGAATAACATGCATGGCAACCTCTCAAAATGACGTAAATATACGCTCCCTTGACTACATCGCAAAGGAATCCAAACATTCCAGATATGACGCGCAACCGATCGGAAAAGAATTCAATTTTCCTTTAGACAGTATCTTGGGATTTTCGTTTTTCAGACTTCAGCATTTATGTAATTTTGATCAGTCTTCATACGAAAGTGTCGAAAGGAAGATCATACAGAGTAGGCTTTCGAAATATCTGATGTGCTTTTTTTTGTTTTTTGTTTTTTTCTCTTTCTCTCAGTCGGCTGTATATCCGTGTTGTTTGTCTACGATCAGAAAACCATTAGTAATATTCATTTATGCTAAAAAAAAAAAAAAAAAAAAAAAAAAAAAACGTAATGAATAGGATAAGAGATAACGCAATTTTGATCCCATGACTAAGTTTTGTGATCTCACTATTCACTATTCAAATGTTTTTTTTTTTTTCTAGTCAACCCCAAGATAACATTCTTGTCCTGTTATTGATATCGTAAACTCATGCCTTGCAATACGGCTAGGATGACAAGTCTGGTGCATGTGCAGAATAGATTGGAAGTCCGTGATTATCATATACATATCAATGCATCGTTGAAATCTCAGGTGTGAATTTGACACCATACAACTACTTTAAAATTCTAGAGCACTGTTATCTTTAAGGAAAATCATTTTAGTGTCCCTTAGCTTATGAGGAAGGCTAAGGTGATAAAGTGTTTCAGTTGTAAACCGACCTTCCCAGCCTAATAGATATTAGGAAATATTCGACCAACCGATCCAGCCATACCTGTAATGAGGACAATCATAGGGCCGAGAGCAAGTCCGAAAATGCCAGTTTTGAGATCAGCCCGAAACCCGAATGGATTTTCTATGTTTTACTAGGTATAAAAACTAATGTGTTCAGTGCATGAGGAACGCCACACGAGCATTTTTAATACATAATAAAGGGAAGCTTCCGGTTGGCTGCTGTTATTATGTGTTTTCCTTTAAGTCAATTTGCCATTTTCATATTGCTGGTAAAAAAGAAAAAAAAAAAAAAAAAAAAAAACGCGAATGTATTACAGGATTATTGCCAAGGGAAGTTTATTTATTTATACTTTTGTTCTTAAAGGGTAGAAAAAGATTTAGAAATCGAATTATTGTTGTTATTTTAAACACTAACAACAATAAATGTCTTAATTCATTAATTAATCAACTAAAATAAATAAATGAAAAAATAAATACTTTTTTGGCTGTTTGTTTTGAAAGCACTACAATAAAAAAAAAAATATATATGTATGTTTTTCATTAAGAAAAATATTCGTTATTCTCGTTGTGTAAAAAAATATTTTCAAAAGGATTAGATTAATGCCACACCGTTTCGTTTGATGAGTAACAGGAAAAACCGTATTCCACGAATTATTATTTGCTGAATCTCAATTAATGGAGCAAACTTTCAAAGGTATTTTATTCAACATCGTAATTTATAACATTGGCCTTTTTTTGTTCTCAACCCTAAAATTATGATGATGATACAACAACAACAACAACAACAACAACTACTACTACTACTACTACTACTACTATTACTACTAATAGTGATAATAATACAAAGAATGAAGATTTTCAATTATGAAAATCATTATTGTAAATGTCAATCATATCATTATTGTTATTAGTATTATAGTTAACATTATCATTATTAATATTATTATTATTATTATTATTATTATTATTAATAATATTATTATTATTACGATTATTATTATTATTATCATTATGTTTATTATTATTTTTATTATCATTATTATCAATATTATCATCATTATTATTATTCTTATTACTATTATTATTATTGTTATTGTTATTGTTTTATTATCATTATTACTATTATTGATATAAAGGATAATTATAATAATGATAATCATAATCATAATCATTATCATTATCAGTATCATTGTCATTATTATCTTCATCATCATTATCATTATCATTATCATTATCATTATCATTATCATTATCACCATCATCATCATCATCATTATCATCATTATCATCACCATCATCATGATAAGAGTAATAATAATATCACTCTACTATTACTGTTGCTGCTAATACTGTGTGTGCGTGCGAATGTGCTTGAGTGTGTGTGTGTGTGTGTGTGTGTGTGTGTGTGTGTGTGTGTGTGTGTGTGTGTGCGTAGATAAGTACGTAAAGTATGAAAACACACACATAACAATATATCTAGACATACCCACAGATACATACATATGTACATGCATATATTATGCACTATGTTATCGCTGATATGCTGTGGAATGGTTAACGAACCATATGAAACACAGTGCCACGCAAAGATCAAAGGTAAACTAACGATGTGGGGCTTAAACGCTTAGATTTCCATTGTCAGTGAAACGAAAGCATCTTGTATCCATATCCATTCAGAAATCCCTCATCGGCCTTCCTCTATTCGTTCACGGGACCGAATCGTCTGTCGTAAGTCCTGAAGAGGAAGTGAAAGGCCTTTACTCTATATTTACTCGTTGCTTAATTCCTACGTCGTATACATCCTCCTCCATTGTTTATTCTAGGTTTCCTGTACAGCAAATACCCTTCGCTGCACTTCAGGCAAATCTAGTCTAATTATTTTGATTATACAAGGATTCGTAGGAATGTCTGCTGGAGCTTCTGGCTGTAACAACATCCCGTCACAACAGCTGCAATGGAGACGAGAAACAGCTTCGACTAATTGGCTGCTATGTTGGCCAGCAGCTGGTCTTACGTCTCTGTTATGTCCACTAACCTGCGCGCCAAGGTAATGAAGATTTGTTTGCCGTGCTGTGCCTGATCCTCGTTTGACTGTGTTGTATTGTTGCACCTGCCCTGTTAGATTTGAAGAGAGGTATTGCTACGTTGCTGTTGAGACTTTTCACTACCGATACAATGAACTATTGTTTTCCCCCTGTGGAAACTGACATAAGAGATTGTTAACTGCCAATGCAGTGGTACAAACAAGACACTACAAACGCACTTTTTGATACCTATATACCTATTTTCATTATAATATTTTTTCATTCAAAAGTTAAAGCTTGCATCTAGATATAATTCCTATAATAACCCCCCAAAAAGAAAAAAAAAACGATCTGGAACAGGCAACATCTGCTCGACATAATATGCCTCTAATTATCGTCATCAGTCTCGTTTTTTACGATCCTCAGCTGATATCCCGCTAAAGGGATGGCGGGGAAAAGGTAAAGCACATAAAACAAACATTTACATTAACCATTTCGATTTAATGAGATATATAAAAAAAACGATTATCTATTGAGTATTAAGAAAAAATGAGTCACTATCATCATCACGTGTGGAGGTATAAGAACCGGTAGAATATCTTAGATTTTACTGTTACTTTCGGTATTTTGAATCACATATTGACTACCTATTGTATAATTGTATGCGAATCGATGGAATATTACCTGCAGAATGAAGAGCTTAGTTGTTATTGCCATAAATCACCATGGTATACGAATTTACGAGTGTCTGAGATTTAGTTATGCGATAACTTAAATCACTGATATGGAAATTGTGACAGTAGAATCTCCCATCAAAAAAAGAAAAAGAGTATTTACCCCTCACCCCCCCCCCCCCCCCCAAGAAGAAAAAAGAAGAAAAAAAAGGAAGACATAAAAAACGTAACCGTGCCCCATCATCCTCCACAATCAAAGTTTTAGAGCCTTCTTCCGCCTCCACGTAACAAAGTCACCCCGTGTAAAAGGGCCAGACGTCGTTCCGATCTACGCCTTCGTGTTGGATGTCATTCGTACACATTTTCCTCCAGCGACCAGGCCGTTTAATGGCAAGAGTACGTGGCGACGTCCCTCTCCCAGTGATGAGAAGCAATCTCTTTAGCTCCGGGGATTTACAGGCTTAAAGAGGGATTACCTGAGAATCACTAGATGGCTGAAAGAGCCGACGCAGACGTAGGTTATATTCCATTTGAAAGCGATATTGGACTGTCTCTACGTCAGGTCAGCTTCAATGCTCGTCTGTCTTT
>NC_061824.1:25048469-25050969 GCF_019202785.1 Penaeus chinensis
TTTTTTTGTTTTTTTTTGTATTTTTGTTTACGATATAGATTTTTATGTTTATAGAAAATGACGAGTTTCACGCGCTTTTAAGAAGTATGATTTATCAAAAAGGATAAAAATGATATCACATTTGATATGATCAATCACGTCGACGTTCAGGAGATAAAAATGTTAACATGTTTAATTCGTTAAGATCTGACGACTTCTCACTAAATTACAAGCTTCAAAATCCGTTTACTGTAATGACAGTGGAGTTGTTGAAATCAATACTCCCGAGAAATAAAATACATTCCTGAACAGATTACAATACTGAAAATGGAAAACTTTCGTTCGACACATTGTAACAGGAAATGGCCTACTGGCTGAATTATTGAACGTTTATTCAAATCTTCGATTGAGACTCAAGGTCAATTCATTAATCAATATTCTGAACCAAAGTGAACAAACAAAACGATATTGGCCATTCGTCGTGTGACCATGTGTTTGATAAACACGCAATAGCCGTTTATTTAACTATAATTGTTATATCATATAACAATAAATAAAAAATAATAAAGATACAAATACGAGAGAATGACATATGAGGAGGCACTGAGAATTCAAGCGCCAGTCAGAAGAAAAAGGGATTAAGTATTTATTCTTGAACAATTGCATATAGTCTTGCATCTCCTAATTGTCAGCTAATGATGGATGGATCTTACTCTAATCCCTCAATATCTTGACAATGTAATTATATGTGTAGCTCTTGTCATAACTAATGAGCTTCTGTATTTGTCAGTAGAAACTGTATGTGAAAGATAATATGTTATTGAAATTTCAATATTACATATTCATCAGAATAAGGTAAACTTATTCTGATGAAGTAATAAAATCAAAACATTATCACATTTCGCATTATCACATTTCTGCATTTGTCACACTGAACGGCATGTGAACCTTTGAAAATGAATCGATACCCGTAAGAATGTCATCCATTTTCAAATAATTCTTATGCCTTTTTGTCCTAGAAGTCCAAAAAGCGAAGTCAGGGTGTACATCAAACCACAAAAAAACACAACCGAAAACACGAAACCATACGATAATGTAAAAATAGTTAGTTCACTTATACATAGTTAAAATACCCTTTAACTCATCTCGAGAGTCATGATATACCTTGTGTACCCCATGTATTTACCGTGATTAAAATGCAAATTATGTTTATGCCCGTGCTGACGACAGCCTACGTAAGTAAACACAGGAAAAGATGAGGAGAAAACAACGTGAAATGGAGGAAAGTCAATGATAATTTTTTTGTTCTCAAGATTCCATGTAAATTCTGTGTTTTAATGTGCATGCGTTTCCATTACCCCCCCTGGTTACAGTGTCATAAATGTTATAAATATACAGTACTCTCTATGTTGGAGAGAGAAAAAAAAATGAATAGTGTAAGAGAAATTATGGAAAATATCAAGTGTGTATTTACCTCGTATTTCTATGTTATGTGTTCTACATTTATTCACAAAATATGTCTCCACGATTCTGTTATCTTATATCAGAAATATATTCACAAATTAAAGATATCAGGTGTTTTGTTTTGAAATAATGCATTGTCGAATTGCATTGTGAATTCGTAAAATATTGGATAATGTATGGTCTCACAATTCATTTTTAATTAATAAAGGGGTAACTATAATCAAACATGGGTTTTTCCTGTGTCATTTATTTTACTTTTTTTTTCATGACTGCCAAAGTGTTACCCCATCAAATTATATTTGACAATATTTATTTTATACTCTCTCTCTCTCTCTCTCTCTCTCTCTCTCAGAATTGACTAATCTTATTCATACAAGATCGAGAGCATTTGCTGAAAAAATAGAAAAGAATTAATGAACAATAACCAACAAAAAAAAAAACCTCTGTCCCACTCCTATGACATTGGCCGGTTAGAAGTTCTTTCTAAAATAAGCTTGATATAAGTACATCATAATGTCTTGCCTAATCCGGTGTTTACTCAAGTGTGTAGAAGACACTAAGTGTACAAGTGGACAATCAAAATAGATTTTCATTTTGCACAAAAAATGGGGTTTCATTGTTCACATTTATATTATCTCGTTATGTTTTATCACATCCTGTTATAGTAAACGGATATGTGGCCATCTACTATGTTAATCTGGTGTCTTATCTCTTTAGGGAGTGACTGTGTGGGTATGAGTGCCCACAGGTATGGCTGGGTGATGGAGGCTGAAGTTGGAGTTCTACGGGGGAGCCGGGAGGCTCCCCAGTCGGCGAAGGACTGGGCAGTCCTTGTGTGCTGCTGCTATGCTCTTGGTCTGCTGGAGGATCAGTGGATGGTGATCTCGGTAGCGGCCTGCGCGGCTTAAGTAGGCGAGCGCTGTGTAAGCGCGCAAGGAACGAGGGGAGCCCGCTGTCCAATGAGCGAGGACAAGGCGGCGGACCTGGGCATGCCCAACCTGGGAAGTACGCTGAGCTTCAGGTTGCGGGGTCATGCTATAACAACTGATAACAATTT
>NC_061824.1:25073469-25078469 GCF_019202785.1 Penaeus chinensis
ACTTGTGCTTGTCCGTTAACCCTTTGATAGGAATCAGTGAGATGTTAGTGATACAACTATAATAGGCTACGGCTAAGCACATTTGCGTAAATACTTATATATGTAATAATTTACATGTGTGTGTGTGTGCGTGTGTGTAGACAGATAGATAGATAGATAGACAGATAAATAGATAGATATGTAAATAGTTTAATGATATCAGCAGCACTTAGTCACTCGTTAGTCCGCAGTTATCGCTCCTTGATAATATTAGACCGAAAAGTTAGCGCCACAGTGGCTGTGAAATTCGGAACACTTGAAATGTTAGCGTCGGGATGGGGGATCTTGGCATGCGGGGCAAGGCAGCCTATTTATCCTGAAAGCGTAATTAAATATACACCCAGTTGCAATGGAGCAATGGAGGGAAGGGAGATGTAACAACCGAGAAGGATATGGTTCCTTTTACATAATTTATTATGTCATTGTTAATGTCAGTTTGGAATATTCATGGAATTCTGAACAGGTGAGGCGAAATGAAATGCGTTTGTGTATTGTGACGCTTACTGCATGTACACAGATGGGAGACTGATGGGTGATTATTTATTTAGTTTTACCTATATAAACACCCCTGTACACAGGCACAAACACACACGCATACACACACACACACACACACACACACACACACACACACACACACACACACACACACACACACACACACACACACACACACTCATATAGATAGATAGATAGATAGATAGATAGATAGATAGATAGAGAGAGAGATAGATACACACACACATACACATGACATCTTTCCGATAACACTTTCATATTATTACTTTCCACTCAAAACCGGAAAGTGAATTATACCGATATAATTCCATCTCCATTCTCATTTCCATTCGACTTGCGTCTCACTAGCGTCATTATCCTGATTGCATTTTCATCAATATCTTATAACCATCATTATTTCAGCTGCCGTTCGCGCACATCTATCACCGCCCAGCTACATCTATCACCGCCCAGCTACGCCTCCTAAACACGGTCGCATTTCCTGGAATAGCCTCTCACCTGCACAGCGGTTTCTGAATTCACGTATCATTAGTGTCGTTCGTTATGGACGATTTTAATTCTCGTCACTATGTTTTTAAAAAGTGGTTAGTGGGTTTTTTTATTCATGCATCTTTCCGTTTAGATATTTTTTTTTTTTTTTTTTTTTTTTTGCATCTATATCCATTATAAAAAAAGAAAAAGGAAAAATGGAAGCGTATATATTCATTTCACCTTTCATTACCGTAATATAAACGGTGTTTCGTTTCAATTTTTTTTTTTTTATAGTCACCTTTCCTTTAAAAAGGAATAACTGGTGCATCTATATTCATTGTAACAAAGGTTATTGTTGCGTTTATGTTCAAAGGCTTTTGTTGTTTCTCTGTTCATCTAAGGTCATTGTACTTTATCAACTCGTGCATATCATTTGGAAGTTTTTATAACACTTTGGAATATTTTCTTTGATGTGAGAACTTTCCGTTCGGTGGAGATGGTGTGTGTGTGTGTGTGTGTGTGTGTGTGTGTGTGTGTGTGTGTGTGTGTGTGTGTGTGTGTGTGTGTGTGCTTGCGCGCGCGTGTGTGTGTGTGTGTGTGTGCGTCTGTATTTGTGCATGTACATATGTATACACACACATACACACACTGTGTAGATTTATATTGGTATATGACATTCGTGAGACTGTAATGGAAACTTGAGCATAACAAGAATTTCGCCAATTCTAACAAGAAGAATTTTAATCTAAGCAATATGCAAATGACACTGCTGACACAACGCGACGTCTGAGCCACCGACGCGATGCTGTTCAATCCCCCCCCCCCCCCCCATCTCGCTCGCCTTGCAGACCCCACCCCCCCTCCTGCTGCATATAAATTGTCCTATGAATTTGCTATATGGCGGCGATTTCGTGCTCTGCATCGTTTCTTTTCCCTTTTTTGCCATTGGTATTTTTGTCTGTATGAGTTAGTGACTGTTTCTAAGAACATTTTAATATAGTATTAAATTCTAGTTCGTCAATGCAGGAGGATTATTATTTTCCTAATCCCACCCCTTTTCATAAATGAAATCATCATTTCTATCTAAGGAGCTATAACAAGATTTATACCAATAACCTTGTAATTCAATTTGAAACATATTATCCATTTTTCATCGACTGATAATACCATCTGTCGTCTGAGGAAGCAACTTAAAAAAAAAGAGAACGAAAGCAAAATTGACCTCTCTGTGCTCAATACTTAATGGTCATGTATAATATTCTCAATCTTAATTCTGCAACACTTTTATTACTGGCGGATATGTAGTTCAAGAATGCGTCTATTGACCTCTTTTTATTCAATATTGTTATCTCATTTATTTTCTTATTATATTAGAAGCCTGAGCAAATTTAAGTATTCTAGGCTTTCCGGTACAACAAATGGATATAAAAGATACGTGGATGGAAGCAATATTAATTCCCCGGAGTGACATCTGTAAATTACTTTCTGTCTGTGACTGTTCGCACTGCAGCAACCAGAGTGAATAAGTTGAATAATCAGAGATAGAGAGATAAAGAGAGAGAGAGAGAAAGAGAAAGAGAGTCGGAAAGAAAGAAAAGGAGAGAGAAAGAGATAGATAAATAGATAGATAGAGAGGGAGGGAGAGAGAGAGAGAGAGAGAGAGAGAGAGAGAGAGAGAGAGAGAGAGAGAGAGAGAGAGAGAGAGAGAGAGAGAGAGAGAGAGAGAGAGAGAGAGAGAGAGGGGGGGGGAGAGAGAGAGAGAGAGAGAGAGAGAGAGAGAGAGAGAGAGAGAGAGAGAGAAAGAAAGAGAAAGGAAGAGAAAGAGAGAGAGAGAGAGAGAGGAAGGGATATACACCCTTAAGGCTACACAAACGTCTAGTCACTGTACACACTTCAAGTATCCATTTTATCCAATGATCATGAGCTTCTGAACGATTTCCTTCGTTTCTACTTTGTTTTTCCTTAAGCATTATAGTTATTTAAAATGATCAATTTTGAAAACATTCTGAAATATTTTCCCATTTTGTAATTTGTAATTAAAATCCTTTTAGTAGCATCACTTATTCCGTTGTTGAAACACAATACCGGGTAAAAATTGAAAAGTAAAAATTCATTATTTATTTTTTTTATTTTATTTTTCAAAGAGAAACACATAAAGGAAAACTTAATGACATTTTAAATATATTCTTTATATCATCATCATTAATGAAACTAGAATTCATTATTACTCTCATCGTTATTATCATTATCATTATTATCATTATTATTATTATTATTATTATTATTATTATTATTATTATTATTATTATTATTATTATTATTATCATTATCATTATCATTATCATTATCATTATTATTATCATAATTATTATTATTATTATCATAATTATTATTATTATTATTATTATTATCATAATTATTATCTTTATTATTATTACTATTATCTTCTTTATTAACATCTTTATTATTATCATCATCATCATACTTGCGATAATTACTATTGTTTTTATCATAATTATTATTATTATCATTTGTATTAGTGTCATTATTATCATTATTATTATTATTATTATTATTATTATTATTATTATTATTATTATTATTATTATCATCATCATCATCATCATCATTATTATTATCATTTATTATCATTATTACTATTATTATTATTATTATCATTATTATTAATATTATTATTATCATTACTATAATTATTGATATTAAAATTGTTGCTATTATTATTATTATTATTATCATTATTATTAATATTATTATTGTTATTATTATCATTATTGTTATCATTATTATTTTCATTTTTGTTATCATTATCATTACTCTTATCATCATCATCATCATTATTATTATTATTATTATTATCATTATTTATCATCCTTATCATTGCTATTTTTTATTTTTTAATATTATCCTTGTCATGATTCAAGTTGCACTAGCGCTGTAATATGTTTGCTGGTAATATTTGCGTGGTAGATTAATGCTCACTGACTGAGTTGGGGATGCAGCGTGCAATGTTGCATCTCCCGTACGAAAGTGAAAGTAACGAGGAGAACTGAGTAATTTTTTTAAACAGTAAATCATCTGATAGGGTAGAAAATAATATGGAATTTATGAAGAGAAAGAAATACTAATTGTTTCTATTTTTATTTCTATGTGAAATCAGTTGTGGGAAAAAGTAAATAGGTAGGTCAAATTATTTGTCAAATGGTAATTTAGATGTTCATTATTACTCCAATGATAATGTTTAATGATAATAAATGATAATAATGATAATAATAATAATGATAACAATGATAATAATAATGATGATAATAATAATGATGGTAATAATAATAGTAATAACAATAATAATAATAGTCATAATAATAATGATAATAATAATGGAAATAATAATAATAATAGTAATGATAATAATAATAATAATAATAATAATAATAATAATAATAATAATAATAATAATAATGATAATAATAATGATAATAAAACAAATCATAATGATAATGATAATGATAGTAATAATAATAATGATAATAATAATAATAATAATAATAATAATAATAATAATAATAATAATAATAATAATGATAATAATAATAACAATAATAACACTAATAATAATATAAGTGATATTGATAATAATAACAGTAATAATGATAATGATATAATAATAATGATAATAATAATAATGATAATAATAATAATAATAATAGTAACGAATAATAATGAAAAGATAATGATAGTTACTAGTAATGACAATTGTACCAATGATAGTGATGGTATAGAGTAATTATAAACCAATACAACGGTGCTGGAAAGAGAACAGATATCCGTACTACTAACTAACCCACGCTCACAAACGTTCCCATAGCATGGTCTGAACCCGAACAGAGCCTTCACAACAGATCTCTGATGAATTTTGATGAATTTCTCGGGTAGCAGGTTAAGATGTATTTTAT
>NC_061824.1:25093469-25098469 GCF_019202785.1 Penaeus chinensis
CATTTATCCAAGCACAGGCCGTTATGGCGAACATTCTGCTCTTCTTAACTATACCCGGCGCCATTGGGTTAACACTATACAATTCAGATGCGTTGGGGTTATTCCTGCTTATTTGGGGATTAATCAAATATCAGATTTGTTTGGAATTTACTGAATTTACATGTCAAATATCGTGAAGCAACGATTGAGCCTAAAGGAAAAATAAGTTGCGTTTTCATGATGGTGACTTTTAAAATTGTAATGTTCCTCCACTCGAATAAAGTTGGGCTCGGTTTTGGGAAATATAAAAGCTAACCAGGATGCAGCGCTAAAATATTCTTGTAATGTTTTTTTTTTTTTTAATAACAACACACACAGTCACAAACATTCGTGTGTACACATACACACACATAGGTATGTAAATATGAATATATATATATATATATATATATATATATATATATATATATATATATATATATTTATATATATATACATATACATATATATATGTGTGTGTGTGTGTGTGTGTGTGTGTGTGTGTGTGTGTGTGTGTGTGTGTGTGCGCGTGTGTGTGTGTGTGTGTTTGGGTATGTGTATATATATATACATATATATATATACATATACACACACACACACACATATATATATATATATATATATATATATATATACATATACATACATATATACATATATACATATATACATATATACATATATATATACATATATATATATATATATATATATATATATATATACATGCACAAACACACACACACACCACAATACCTGCTCAACCAAGCAATCCAGCAGGAAACAACATCGATTCTTGACACTCTGGATCTTGCGTCTTGTGAAAAAGTCCCAGAGAGGGGCTACCCACTCGCCATTCATACCGTGGTGAACTATATTCATGTTGATGAATATAGAAAAGCTATGAATGAGAATAAATATCTACAATACAAGAGATACTTCTCTTTCCTGGATACTCTAATTGGGGTGACGGTGGCTGTATACAGGAAGCCTACAAATAAAGATGATTATATCCATTACTACTCCGCCCACAGCAAAATTAACAAAATCTGGTGTTGTATTTGGCTTCTTCCTCAGAGCACTGAGGATCTCCAGCCTTGAATTTCTTGAGGATGAGATTGCCTATATAATTTTTTTTTTTCTTCATGAAACATAAATATCCCAGAGGCTTCCTACTAAACCTCAGAAAGAAGGCGGAGACCATACTCGTAAGATCAAACCCTGCACCCTTTTCTAATAATGTTACCGCCATGTAACATTTCCCAGGTGATCAGCAGATATTTTGGCAGTACAGTGAGAATCGCCGGCACATCCGGGAAAAAGATACATGACATAGACAGGAAGCAGCCCGAAGGCTACCCTAACAGTGCTGTATATCGCATACCCTGCAGCAGATGCGACACAGCATACTTTGGTGAAACAGACCATGGTGTCAGTACCAGGATCAGTGAACATCGAGCTGACATCCATCACCATAGCACTTCCAACGCCATGGTGAAACATGTAGATGAAGCTGGACATCTACCGAACCGGAATGTGTGTATTTCTGACGAAGATATAATCGAAACCGGCCAAATACATCTCTTGTATTGTTAAGACATTCTTTCTCATTCATACCTTATATATGTATATATATATATATATATATATATATATATATATATACATATATATATACATATACATATATATATATATATATATATATATATATATATATATATATATATATATATATATACATATATATATATATTTTATATATATATGTATGCGTGTGTGTGTGTATGTAAATAGTGTGTGTGTATAGATAGATAGATAGCTATAGATATAGATAGAAAGATAGATAGATAGATTGATATAGATATAGATACAAACGTATATATACATATATATATACACAGATATAAAGATAGATAGATAGATAGATGTATATGTATGTACGTATGTGTGTGTGTATATGCGTATTTATGTTTATATGTGTGTGTTTATGTGTATGCGTATAATATATGCTAAAAGTAACTGATTGCTATCGTGATATGGGTCGTCGGAAAAAAAAAAATATCGTGGCCATTATCATATGATTCCGAATGAGTGCTGTTTATAATCGGGCATGAGCATGATAAAAATTGATTTAAAATGACAGAGGGTCATATGTTTATCAATCTGCTGAATAACATAGTATTTCCCATTAGGTATTATCGTTCAATTTGTATGTTTGGGTTTAAAATCAATTCTATATCTTTATTTTTTTAAAGGTTTGGCAATTCATTTCGATAATTATGGATGTATTTTTACACCTACGTATATATTAGTATGTATCTATGTGCCTGTGCCCTGTATGTGTAAGTGGGTAGTTCGTAGATTGGACCGAATTAGGGTTAAAGTCTACGGTATGTGTATCCACATTTCATTTATTTCTTCGCTAACAGTATCAGGGAAATTATGAGGTAAAACAGGCTGAAATAAGAAAAATAGAGAAGAAAAATGTGTAAAAGAAGAAGAAAAGAATGATTAAAATCGTCTTATGAAACTCTACGAACGTCCCGCCAACTAAACAAAAGTCTACGGACCGACGCGCCAGATTTTAAAATAGACTACGGGGAACAAACCTGTCGTTCGTCAAAAAATCTACAGGTTTCACATAATCCAGATCCCTTGTGGTAATCCTACAATGCGTCCTAATCAATAAACAAGAGGTATTACCTTCAAACTATGTGATGAACCAAAGAACCAAGAAAAATATGACGAATACCTAGTCACACACTACAACAAGGAGCTCGATCTTGAAAATACGTATGCACTCGACGGAGTTCACAAGGCTACAAGAGTGCACAGGGAAGTGGCCATGTTGCTAAGTACTGCAATGGCAAGCCACGCTGTGCAGTATATTGTGAACAACATACTACCAGGGAGTATCCTCGCAGTGCTGCAGGACGAGAGAGTACTACAGATGCACCAGCCTTTGTCCCATCATGCTTCAGGTGTGGGGATGACAGGTGTGACTGCCTAGCACTGGGGTGCACCAAGAAAAGAACGAACGAGGAAAATAGATGTCAGACCACCAGTGCTGATAACTAGAGTGGGCGTGTCAGCGTTGACAGCAGGGACGAACAATACCAGGAGTCCATTGATGCAACCAGCCCCCCAGGTGCATCTGGCAAAACAACAAAAAGGACTGTGCTTAGAAGTGGAACAAAGAGCAAATATTTGAAATGTTGTTTAAAAGTACTTTCAAGTTTACGACTATCATCTGTAAAGAAATCCATAATTATAAAAGTATATGTTTCTTATGTGAATTTATAATTCGTAATATTAGAGGATATAACCTAATAAAGTACTATTCACGTATAAGATAAACACGCAATCAAATTCATATCATGGAATATGTGTACTATTAGGCCCAGGCTGAATAACCTAGAGTTTTACATCCGTAAATGTAACATTGATGTTATTTGCGTGAAAGAACCGTTTGCTGCTGCTGCCAAGATGAAAATAGCACCTGCAGTTAAGAGATATTAAATCATATGTGAATACAACCATGACTGGATTACTGACGTATATGGAGGTTACACTGTCACATAAATTAGTTTAAAAATCCGAGAACACTGATGTTCAATTTCATCATTTAAAAATTCAGACTGCCTCGGGGTATTTTTCACTGTATGATGTATATGCCAGATACTCTGGCATATAGTTATCTCCCTAATTTTCATAACCAAGGTACGTTATACATGGGCAACTTCAATACAAGGCATCCGCACTTTGGAGACAACCAATGTAAGAGTAATGGGGAAGAATTCAAGCATTTCATCAATAGTAGATCACTGACAGCATATGACACAGAAGCAGATACTCATATATCTGGCAAAAATTGTGTTCACGGTAATGTCTGTACTTCACTGGTACGAGAGTTAGTTAGTGACCACTTTGCAATACAAACAAACTATACTGTAAACAGCGACGAAGAAAAAGAGGCCCTAGACCTCCCATGCATCTAGGTGGATTAATAACCCAAGTCTGGCCAAGGAACATAAACGGGTTCAGAAGCTTGCTAACTGTTACAAAGATATTATGACGTCAGATAATCTTCTGCAGTTTCTTAAAGCCAACAAGGAATTCAGAGAATTAAAAACTCAGTTTCGTAGTAAAATATCAATGGTCAAACTTCTGTAGCTGACGTATGGAAAACATTAATAAGCTGACAGGTAAATCTCTCACAACACCTCAGCTCCACAGTCCACAAGAACAGGCTAATATGCTGCTAGAGCAGATGGCCGGGAATTCTCAGTTAAATTTTACTATAGCATAGCCTGTGCTGCTATTGACCTCTCCGACTTTGCCGAAATAATCGAGTGAGAATTGAATAATGTCCTTCTGTAAGGGAAGGCAACAGGCCCCTAGCGAGGATGGCATTACTTACAGCGTCCTTCGCCTCATTACTCAGTAAACAGGAAACCCCCTTTTACACCTGTATAGATTCAACCCCAGTACTGACAAGCTCAATCCCAGTACTGACAAATACAGGCCCATTTCCTTGACCTCCTGTCTGAGCAAAGTACTTGAGAGAATAATTCTGAACAGTCTTATGTATTGCATAAATGCAATCTCCCAGACTTTATAGATTTCTTCCAGTCAGGACTGTTTTGCAAAGTACTTTACAAACTCAAACCCAGGCATGCAGACCGTATCTTCAATCTGCCTTTGATATTGCAAACAGAGAAATTATCCTTTAGCAACGAGCTAGCTTTGTATTCAGGAAAAACTGTTAACATGGATTTAAATGTATCGGCTCAGGTCCGTTTCAGAGGCATTAAGCGTACTCATTCAAAAGTATTTGAACTCGGCACACATCAGAGAGGCGTACTTAGCCCCATGTTATTTAGTATCCTAATGCATAGATTACTAGGCGATATACCACCTGAGGGAAATGACTCCAATATTTACTATGCGCATGATATTTCCATTAAATCCTTATC
>NC_061824.1:25143469-25145969 GCF_019202785.1 Penaeus chinensis
TCTAATTAACAGTAAAATGATATTACCTGCATTGCTTCGATACTGAATACCATTATCACTGTGATTATGTTTAACATGATGCTTGGGTGAGATTTTTTTCAGTTTCATTGATATTTTTATTTTTGCTGACAATCGTTTGTGTAACTTTCAGAATCTGTAATCACGTATTTTTTATTCTTATTACCACATGTACAGCCACACACACACACAAATGCTCGCTACAGGCAAATGAATACTATCACAATATATCTATATCTATATTTCTATCTGTCTCTATCCATCCATCTGTTCAATATATCTTTCAGAAACTGCTGATTACTTCTCTCCCTTAAGACCAGTAGACATAGAATCGAGCATCATAGTAAAAGGAAAGAATTCTTCCCCGATGAAATGAAATGCATTAATCCTTTGCTTGAAATCCACCCTCCTTCGTCGCTTTCCTGGAACGCCAAAGTGATTTCACGGCTCAGCCAAACATCGGCTGGTAGACTTCCTTCCTGCATTCGCTTTGAAGTGTTCTTGTTTATTATGCAAGGCTTAGGGATCCTTCTCCTTTGCAGGCGTTCGTCATTCAGGGCGACGGTGCAGATTAAAAACAAACTCGCTGAGATGTTCGTGAAAGGCGACCGTGAGATGGGCTGACGTGTCTTTCGTGTCACGGATTATTTATATATATATATATATATATATATATATATATATATATATATATATATACATATATATATATAAATGCATATACATATATCTATATATATATGTATATATATACATATATACATACCAGATACACAGTAAATATAGTATTTGTAAAATCCTGAATAACAAATCCATATGACCCTCAGAAAGAAAAAAAACGCACTAGAAAAAATGTCCAACTCAATACGATACTCAGCATATGTCTTTTTTTATTTTCTTTTCTTTTTCCTTTTTTTACGAACATAAAGAGCGTACCTATTTCCAGGGATCAACGGGTCATTGTGCGCTTTAGAAAGAACGGGTGAACAGAGGAGCAGATGGGACACCATTGTAACGCAAACACACGCTGGTTATACCCCTCAGTGCAGCACGAACATCGTTACCCTCGGGAAGTCCAATAAAAGCCCCTGCTACAGAGCAGACGTTGATATCCACACCCGCAACGTAGCATATTGGCATATGAAATTTGGAATAAAAACAAAGATAATAAACAAGAGGAACTAAAACGATCTAGGTGAAACTGTACGCGTATTTTTTTTTTTTATTTTTTTTTTTTTTTATAGATATGGCACACTTTTAGAATACAAAATACTGCGCTAACTTTCGTCATGTGATAAAACAGATGATTGATCAAAAGCTGTAGTTTTGTATTGTAAACGATCGGTTATATCTCACTTGTGTTTCGATGCTGTTGTTTTTGTTTGTCCGCTTTGTATTTTTGTTTGACTCTAATCAGTGATATGTTATCTTTTTTTTTTTTTTTTTTTTTTACGATTGTTCCCTTTTCTGATCTATCCACGTCATCACCAAGTTGAATTAAGAACTCGAAGCATGATTTACTATCTACAAAACCACAGGCCGTACGCGTGGTAAGGCGGCTGATGGAGAAACTTCCCCCAAACTATCTTGCATAAATTTACAGCTATGAATCATTTTTGTTAAAGCAAGATTGATTGGACTAAGAAAGTTCTCAAAAAGCCAAAACATTTTGATCTACTACTTCGTCATGCCAATACAACCATACATACATATACTGCACACACACACTCTCTCTCTCACACACACACACGCACACACACACACACACACACACACACACACACACACACACACACACACACACACACACACACACACACACACACACACACACACACACACACACACACACACACACACACACACACACACACACACACACACACACACACACGTACACACACACACAAACACACACACACACACACACGTACGCACACACACAAACACACACACACACACACACACTCACACACATACACACACGCACACACACATACACGCGCTCACTCATTCACTCACTCACTCACTCACACACACACACAAATTTGCACATACACGCACACACAAATACAGAAACACACACACACACACACACAAAGGCACACATTCACACACATATTTTTTATAAGAACTTGTGTGTTTAAACATATCAAGTAACATTGTAAGTGCTTTTATGCATCTCATATATCCTAGCGTGTCCTTGTATATCATCGCATCAAATATATCTCACAAATTGTATATTACGTTGTATTATTGAATTTATGGAACGTGAGATTGTGGTTAACGATTTCCACTAATTTATTCAAAACATGACTTTAATTTCGTATCTGTTGCTTCATATTGTCGCGGTTGGCTCAGTTGCAGGGATCGGTGCCAGATGAAAAAAAACTACGTTACACTCTCTACAGGAATCTACACCATGTTCTATTTATTCTCCGATGCTACAGTGTGACTTAACCGGGGTTCGTTAATTGTAGCT
>NC_061824.1:25178469-25180969 GCF_019202785.1 Penaeus chinensis
GAATTATCTGAGCATAAAGTAAAATATTCCGGCCAACGAATATTTACAGTAAAAGCGCTTGCGAGGGTGAAAAGGTGCGCCAAGGGAGCTGCCATAGAAACATTAGTAACAGGTTGGACAGCAGCCTCTTGTATATATTATTTTGCTTGTACTTTTATGGGTTTATCTACAATGAAACAATGTACTATCAGTATTGCTATTGTATATATATATATATATATATATATATATATATATATATATATATATATGTGTGTGTGTGTGTGTGTGTGTGTGTGTGTGTGTGTGTGTGTGTGTATGTGTGTGTGTGTGTGTCTATATGTATATGTTTATATGTATATACATAGCTATTCCTTTATCTAATAGTTTATACATATATCCACACATTTATTTATTCACGTACTTATTAATTTACAATAAAGATTTTGAAAGTCGGCGCCATTGTCTGCTTGGTTCCTAAGGTATCGACAGCTTTGACGTGATGGAGGAGCTAATTGTTCGATAAACTTGTTAGTACGAGGCAAAGGCAGAGCAGAAGCAAAATATGTTGTGTGTGTGTGTGTGTGTGTGTGTGTGTGTGTGTGTGTGTGTGTACGTCTGTGTGTGTGTATAGGATTTCTGGATATCTGCAGGAATGCACACAGCTGTAAATACACCCCGTTCCTTTCTCACACACATGTACATCTACACAGAGCCAGACTTACACACGTACAAAATTATTAAAGGAACACATATATCTGAACACCTAACAGGTAGTATGCGTGTTTGTTTAAAGGTATTTCTTCAGTCGAATGTCTATGTTTACCTACACACGGGTCCTTGAGACGCTCGCTCTCATTGTCGTAGACACACGAAGGCATTATCACGTGAACAACGCGAGGGCAAAGTGGATGCTACATTAACGGGTGAAACAAACAAGCCGGGACGAGACATCAAAAATTGAACAACATTGCGAGGATTCGAGCGGACTCCAGACAAAAAATGTGGTCAACAGGACTAGATGCAGATACAAAAAATAGAGGCGCACCATAACGTCAAAGTGTTGAAAACATCTTGTGACAAAGTGACGCCACGTGACGGACTAACAGAAGCAAAAAAGAAGTCACGAGTGCGGAAACAATAACTAGTTTGAAGCGATCACTATATATATTACAACACACCAGTCTGGGAACAAGGAAAATACAATTTCTGGCAGGTAGAAAAGTGATAAATACAGTGTTGAAAATTTGCTGGGACACAGGGAAGTCCTGACGCAGGTATCTTTCGAATTAGCGAAACGAAATTATATTATATTCCTGATAACTGTTATGGGTGTGGCGGGATGGGCTCCCATATCGGGAATAAAAGACGGTTAGTGACAGACAAACGGCAGATTAGATTTCGGAGTAGCATCCAGTAGCCATGTCCTTTTTGTGGCACATCTTGGTAAGCCCGGTTGAAGTGATTTAGTGCCTTATCTTGAGGGAACATAGTGGACGGGAATGTGCTATGGATAATGTGGATTAAGTAGTATTAGGGATTATTTCATGATTTATGTGTGGCTATATAATGGAACAAGAATTGTATTTGATTAAGTTAATTTTGGAAGTAAGAATTATATAATGGAATAATTATAGATTTGATTGTCAAGATTGAAGAATGATATCATTTAATACATATAGATTTTAATTTTAATTGTAAGGATATATTAAGGTAGTTTAGAAAGTAAGGAATTAATTAATTACGTTTAAGAGATCTCAGCTCTACAGAAGTGTGATTTAACAGTGATGAAGATTATTAATTTCCAGTGGAGCGTAAGAATAATTTTGTGTTTGCATAAAGTATGTATCAGTTAAGTATTTTCTAGGATAAGTTTTTGTTTGATTTAGTTACTGCTGAACGAAATTAATTTAGTATTATGATTGCCTGATTAAGTATAAGATAGTTTCTGGCCATTTTTGAAGTGTACTCATAAAATTTTCTAATGGAGATAATCTTAAGTTTAAGTTAGTAATTGTATAAGGACATTAACGTAATAGTTTAAATTGCTTGGTATAAGTAGTTCATCTTGCTTAAATATAATTTTCACTATTTTCTGTAATTCAATTTGTTTACTAATTTCAATCATTGCATGTGGAGAAAGGAATTATTTTACTTATTGCTTATATCAATTTTGGGCATTGACATTGTTTGCTCTATATTTCATAATTAATAACAGCTTGCTTAAATTTATATTATGTAGTGGCTTGCATGTTAACATTTAGAGTAAAGCGGCAAGCTATTAGTTAAAACTAAAAGATGAATATTCAAGGTGTTATAATTATTGTATTGGGTTATAATGAACTCAGATGTTGTATTATTGGCATATCAATTTATGTGATTGACTTTACATTTTGGCTATATAATATTTTTCTCAGTTAATAAATAATGTGTAAATTCTCTAAAAAAGTTGTGAACTTTTCCTCACATTTATCTTAACTAATTGATACAAGTTTGAAGAGTTAAATCTGTGAGAGGAATA
>NC_061824.1:25200969-25203469 GCF_019202785.1 Penaeus chinensis
GTGATATACATGCGCGTCTAAACTTTTGTATGCAGGGCATTTGTACACAGGTATATGTATGCATATAGTTATGTGTAAGAGTACAAGATGCATGTGTATGTTCCCGTGCTTGTACATGAGAGTATACTTTTGTATATATACGTAGATATGTATATTTGTGCGTATGTGTGTATATATTCATATGTGTGTGTACAGGTATATACATAAATATGTGGGTGAACACAAATGTGTACTCATAAACGTATGTGCGCATACACGTGTGCGTAAGCATATGTGTGGCTATGTGTATGTATAGTCATAAGTATGTGTACATGGCATGTACGCATGGGTGTGTTCACATATATGTGGGTGCGCATACACATGTGTAGGCGCATATGATGTGCGCATATGTCTCTATATGTGTATGCATGTGCATGTGTGTAGTTGTGTATAATGTAGTTTGTATGCATATCATACAATTAACATGTATGTGGTACTTAGGGCATTTGCGGGTGAACAAATATGTCTGCATTAGGTGTACATACGCATAAATGAAATCAGTGTATAAAATATAATCCCACATATATGCACTTCCGATACTCAAGTCGAAGGCGAAGGAGCCCTTGGTTACAGCGGCGTTCAGGATCGCTCCAGAGCAGAGAGTGCTAAATCTCCAGTTAAAAAAAGATCGGCCCACATTGATGAACCTTTGCACATATAATATGAGAACAATGAGAACTAAATCCGACTTACCAGCATCACTTGAGGAACTCTCTTTCACGTGCTCTATTGGAGAGGTAAACCCCATGGTAGCAAGCAGGAATTAGGGGTAGGTTTCTTAGTGCACAATCACTTACACTATAAAATATCGTGGAATTCTATATTGTAAGCGAAAGAGTGGCTTCAGTAACTTAAAGATTGATCAAGTCACTGACATACAACACCTGCAGCCACAGTGATAAAGAAATAGAGAATTTCTATGAAGAGGTTCATTTAGCCTGTGAGAGAGTAAAACCCCACTTCACAATATTTTAATGATTAATCCCAAAATAGGTAAAAAAAAAAAAAAAAAAAAAAAAAAAAAGAGAGAGAAACCGTAGTGGGGAATCAGGGAATAGGCACTAGGAATGAGAGGGGACAAATGCAGAGACTCGATCACTCAATTTCATGAATACATTCTTCGAAAAAAGACTAGAGCGGGAGTGGACATGGAAGTTGCCATCTGACATTAAAAACGAAATTGACTTCATAATTTCAAATAGGCGCGATATAGTAAAAAGTTATTTATAAGTTATTAATAAAGCAAATGTTGGCAGCGACCATTAAATGGTCAGAGGCCAGATTAAATTACACCTCAGAAGGGAAAGGAACAAACTCATACAAAAACCGCAGTCAAATTTACTTGACGACCAGAGCGACCGAATTTAACCTTAATATCCAAAACAGATATTCACTTCTCAGTGACGAAGATCTCAACATTGATCAAATCAACAAACAATTCAGTGGCATAATGAAGGAAGCTGCACTTGAAGTAGGCGGTAAGAACGTCAAGAAAAGCTCCAGCAAGCTCACGGTACAAATTAAACAACTTATGCAAACATGTAGGGTCATGAAAGTGTCGTCCAACAGGGACAAAATAGAATAAGCTGAACTAACAAAAACTATAAATAAAAAGAAGAGAGAAGATGTACGGAAATTTAATACTCAAATAATAAATGAAACAGTGATATCAGGCATCAGCATGAAAACAACTAAAAGGAAACTAGGAACAGGGAGAAATCTAATATATGCAATAAAGAAACCAGACGGAGAATTGCCATATATTAAGAATGAAATCATAAGGATAGTGGAAGACTTTTAAAGGGATCTACACAGCTCAAATGAACAGCCACGGATAGAAGCGAACGGGGTAACTAGAGACGTAACCAACATCACAACGAAATAAATAAAAAGATCACTTAAAGGCATGAAAGAGGGAAAACACCAGGTGAAGACGGTATTAGTATAGACCTTATAATAGATGCAGGAGAAATCGCATCAGTGAAACGAGCCAATCTTTCTAATAAATGCCTTCTGAACGGAAAAATTCCGAAAGCCTGATACATAAAAAAGGGGATAGAAAGGATCTAAAATTCTACCGACCTATAAGCCTCCTTTCACTTACTTACAAACTATTCACAAATGCCATCACAACTCGCATCTCTGACAGTCTGGATTCTAACCAACCAAGAGAACAGGCAGGCTTCCGCAGTGGATTTTCAACAACAGACCACACCCACACACTCACCCATATAATAGCAAAACTAAACAAATAAAGGATCCATCAACCTCCACACCGAAACCGATAAAATACCAATTAAAAAAGGTATTGGACAGGGCGAGACCATCTCACTAAAACAGCTTGCCTTGAGGAAATATTCAAGAAGCTAGCATGGAACGGAACGGGCATGAAAGTAGGAGACGGATACCTAAACAATCTAAGATTTCAAGATATTGTTCTCTTCAGTGAATCTGCAAATGA
>NC_061824.1:25208469-25213469 GCF_019202785.1 Penaeus chinensis
AGAGAAACAGTGATTTAGAAATAAGAAGTTGAAGTTTGTGAACTTTGCGAAATGAGGAAGAAAATAGGGATAAGTGTGTATGTTAGAAATGAGAGAGCTTGAACAATAATGATTTTTTTCTGGATGATTTAAACGTGAAAACATACATGTTAGAGACGAGAGTTGAACAACGGTTTTCGCTTGATGAGTGAAACGTTCAGGGAAGCGTATCTGTTAGAAATGAGAAGTTGAACAAATATGATTTTCGCGTCATGAGTGAAACGTTAAGCAAGCCTGCAATTTAGAGTGGCTGAACAATCCTGATTTTTGCTTTATTTGCAGAGTGAGAGCGCCAGGTAAATGTTGAACGGTAGTTGATATCATCTTTATTTGACTGGTACGTGCCTTGTGTTCGAAATGTGAGTATAAAATGTGCGTGGCAACTACTTCTGTGTCCAGCTTCTCACTATCATAACTTTTAACGCAATTACATTTTATCTAAACATTGGATCATACAATAGCAAAATGACACATGCAGCATTCTCTTTATTGTCCCCTTAGACTCACGTTTCAGGTTCGCTTAAGCTATTGGGTATTAACAGTGGAAAATTGGTTCTGTGACATTTGTGAGGCTTGGACATCTGCAGTGACGGCGAATCAACTGCTAAATGTCACGGTTTGCTTCGGGTGCGCTCAGCAGGGGATTCCGATTCTGTGTGTCTGTTTTGTATTTATGTGCATCCATTTGTCATTTGTTTGTTGGTTTCTCTTTCTCCCTCCTCCCACTTTTCTTCTCTCTCTCTCTCTCTCTCTCTCTCTCTCTCTCTCTCTCTCTCTCTCTCTCTCTCTCTCTATCTATCTATCTATCTATCTATCTATCTATCTATCTATCTACCTATCTATCTATCTATCTATTTATCAATCAATCTCTCTCTCTCACTCACTCACGAATATATATATGTGTGTGTGTGTGTGTGTGTGTGTGTGTGTGTGTGTGTGCGTGTGTGTGTGAGTGTATGTGTGTGTGTGTGTATGTATGTTTGTATGTATATATGTCAGAGAGAAAGAGAGAGAGAGAAACCCTTAAAATTCACTTTGGCTCTCAAGCAGCTGGTCAGTAAATTGCAATGTGCCTTGGATTTCCTTTGCCAAAAAGAAATGCTTTAATCTCTGCTTCCAGTGCCACCTTCTGTCGCGAAGCCCTGACTAAAGCTAACGCAGTATGTAGCGAGTAATCAATTTACAGTTAAGAGGCAGACTGTCTACTGTGCTGCGTGAGAGGGAATCGACGGTATTGTGTACGTGTGGGGATTGCGTGCGTTGCAATATCTGATGCAGTGCCGTGCGTCTGGTTGTTAACGCAGCATGCACATTTGTCAGTCATTGTTAACTTCCCTTGATTGCGCAAATGCTTAGTTAGAGCAGGATGTATTGTGTGTTCGTTGTTTCAGTATTCAATTATTTTGGTAAAATATCTAAAAAAGAAACACTGATATGTAAACAGAAATACGAAAATGTCTTTCACGCACGAATATCGTTATCCTCTCGCCGTCATACAAGTTTCTACTTTTACCTTTACGCCTTTCGCACCGGCGTTATGGGCTTTCTCCTCTCTACCGCCAACATCTTTCCTCCATTACGGCAACGGCCCATCGACCCCTCTTTTCCCCTCGGAGCACGTAATCTCCCCCTGCCTCCTCCTTCCCTTTTCTTTACCCCCTTCTCTCTCTCTCCCCTTCCCTCTTCTCTACCCCTTCTCTCCCTCTCCCCTTCACTCTTCTCTACCCCTTCTCTCCCTCTCCCCTTCTCTCTTCTTTACCCCCTTTCCTCCCTTTTCCCTTCCCTCCTCTCCACCCTGTGCTCTCCCTATCCCTTTACCCCTTTCCCTCCTTCTCGCCTCCTCTCTTCTCCACCCCCTTCCATTCCTCTCCCCTACTCTCCCTCCCTTTCCCTCCCCCCTTCTCTCTATCTCTCTCTCTCTATCCAACTTGTTTATCACGGTAAATAGCTTTCCTTAATGTAAACATTGCATTAGCTGAACACATTGCTTTGTATGTGATGGTAAAGAACTTGCATTGAGTTGTTTATATGTCGGTTTATAATCGCCTGTACATTACTGCAGCTTTAAAAACTGATATAGACTTGTTAAGTTTATTTTGTTTTTAGGTGACTAAGTTGATCCATTTAAAGATTGTTGTTGTTGTTTTTTAGTTGATAGATCCTTCAGAAAATGTTTAATCATGTTGATGATTATATTATCTTTCACTGTGTACATTAATAGAAAGATAGATAAACAGAGAGATGGATAGATATATATAGAAATATGAAAAGAAACATGCATACATCTATACATGCTTACATACATAGACTGACAGATAGATGGACAGATAAACAGATGAGCCGAAAGGTGTATATATTGTACACAAAGTTAAATCGACAGACATATATAAATGCAGATATACAGACACACAGATAGATGGATAGGCAGATAGTCAGCTAGGTAATTAAAACAATAAGCGGCGATTCCTGTGAGTGTCTGTAACAAGGAAGTGATTTACGAAAGTGGTTAAAGAGAAGAAACAGAGAGGAAAGGAGATAAAAGATGTGAACCGAGAAAGAATTTGTCAGGAAATTGCCTCCGCGCCCACCAAACTTTCCCGGCAGCAAGGGTGTGGGGCTGGGGGCTGGGGGTGGGGAAGTGGGGGCTGGGGGACGGCACAACAACAACCCAGAGATGAATTATCCCCGAGAGTAAAATCAAGGATGATGTGAAAGTTATCGGAAGGAGTGTGAAAGCGCGAGAGCATTACCGCGTGAGGAATCGTGGCGGAAATCGTCTCGACTCTTCTTGATGCTGCGGCTTGATGAAGATGCAATGATCTTTCGCTGAAGTTATATGTAAAATGCTCTGCTGAGTGAGATACTTCCTGAAAACTGTGTGCCCAAGTGTGTGTGTGTGTGCAAGTGTGTGTGTGTGTGTGTGTGTGTGTGTGTGTAAGTGTGTGTGTGTGTGTGTGTGTGTGTGTGTGTGTGTGTGTGTGTGTGAAGGTGTGCGTGTCCATTGAAACTTAGCTTTTATTATTGGTCGACATTTCGAGCATTTCCTTTCGTCTGTCTTGTATACTTCTTTTCAGAAAGTATGAGCATAAACTTTTGGTTCGGAAGCCTGCCAAGCGTAGCTTTATTTATGAGCCTAGTTTGGGAAGAGTTGCTGCACTCATACGTGAAAAACGATTAGATGTTAAAAATACATCACTTTCCCTGTTATATCCGATTTACAAGATAATCAGATTAATTACCATTTGGTTCTGATATTACGTCCTAATTTAATTTCATGAATCAGGTCAAAACATATTTTATTTTAATTAGCAAGGGTTGTTTGAGAAAGGAAAAATATGTATTTTGTGGTTATCTAACATGCATGTTTGAAAAATGGGCTTTTGATCACGCTGATACAGTTAGTTGACATTAAAGAAAAGATTACTAGATTTTATAAAATTAATATAATTGTTTTTTTAAACCGAACTTCAAACGCTAAAATGAAACCCGGAGAGAAGAAAGACACAGAACTTTCAACACAAAACGGAATTCGTAGATGAATTTGTGACTACCAGACTGGAAGTGTTTCAAGGACTCTGCAATATAGAAAAATAAGTAATAATGGAAGCAACACACACCCGACAGAGAACTGAACCCCACGTGCGGCAGCTTCAAATAATTCCCTGTGGCAAAGATGTCATTTGTACGGAAAATTAGCAACAGGTCACGGCCGTAAAAAAATATTTTAAAAATTATTATATTCATTCTGATAAAGATCATTTATCGAAATCTACCATCTCTTGTTTTACGAAAGTACTCGACCGTACAGAGACTTTTTTCAACATTTGTATATGTGTATCTAATAATGACAACAAAACGGTGTCAGTGATAGTGATGTAAAGGCAATATAATTGTACCCATGGCATCAAACTGTCATTAGCATTATCATCATTATTATAATCATCATATTATCATTATCATTCTTATTATTATATAATCATTATTGTTATTGCTATTATTATTACTGTTCTCATCATTATTAGCATTATTAGCATTATTATTAACATTATTATTATTACTGTCTTTCTTACTTTCTTATTATCATTGTTATTATGATTGTTTATTATTATCATTATTATTTGCATTATGATAATTATAATTTTCATTTTAATTATTTTATTATCATTATTTTTTATCATCATCATTATTGTTATTATCATTATTTTTTATCATCATCATTATTGTTATTATCATTATTATTGTCATTATTATTATCATCATTATTATTATTATCATTATTATTATTATTATCATTATTATTATTATTATTATTATTATTATTATTATTATTATTTATATTATCATTATTATTATTATTATTATTATTATTATTATTACTATTATCATTATTATTATCATTACCATTATTATTATTATTATTATTATTATTATTATTTTCATTTTATTATCATTATTATTATTATCATTATTATCATTATTATCATTATTATTATTATCATTGATATTATTATTATTTATATTATTATTATTACTATTATTATTATTATTATTATTATTACTATTATCATGATTATTATTATTATTATTATTATCATTGTTATTATGATTTTTTCATTATCATTATTGGAATTATTATTATTATTATTATTATTATTATTATTATTATTATTATTATTATTATTATTATTATTATTATTATTATTATTATTATTATCATTATTATTATTATTATTATTATTATTATCATTATTATTATTACTATTATTATTATTATTATCATTAATATTTTTATTATAATGTGTTATTATTATCAGTATCATTATTATTATCATTATCATCATTATTATTATTATTATTATTATTATCATTATTACCGTTATTGTTAATATTATTATCATTATTATTATTATTATTATTATCATTATTATTATTATTATTATTATTATCATTGTTATTATTAC
>NC_061824.1:25220969-25225969 GCF_019202785.1 Penaeus chinensis
CGGCCGCCCCTGCTCACTCAATGGATGCGTTTCCTCTCCCCCGCTCGGCCCAATCGCCCAGTCTTTCGCTGTACAACAGAATGCCGAGAATCCGAACATGATTTTTTAAACCGCCTGAGGGCTTCGAATTGCGCTTCCACTGAAATTGGAGCTTATATTTCCGCCGCGACGACTGATGAGCTCCAGCACTTTTCCTGCGGCTGTTGGGTGTAATTAAACCCTAACATACTGCTTTCCCTTGTTGGATGTGGAAAGCTGGGGTGAAGGGCATTAATGTATAAATCATTTGCATATATAATCATATCAATATTATATGAACTGCAGTTTTCTCTGGCGACTTTCGTAAAGTTTTAGCCAAACTCTCTGGAACTTCGTTGATTGCTACTTGGACCTTCGCCAGCTTCCAAGTGATAAAAATGGGAATCGGGTTAATATGAGCTCCAAAACCATATAAGAATGAAAAAAAACGGATTTTTACGGAGATCGCTTCTGGCAAAAATCAACTCTTATTCATGCTAAATCTACGATGTTGGAAGATCAGGATGTCAGATTCTATTCACACTGTAGAAGTATTCTGAAGGTGATCTCCCTCTTTGCGGGAATGTTTCCCCCATACAGTATACGCTGAAATCTATAATGGGAGAGTGACTGTGATGTAAAGTCTTGTAAGGTGAAATATAGCCATTATGGAAACGTCGCTATGTTCCTTACGTGGCAGTCATGTTACAGTGTGTCTTAAGAGAAACATTTTTTTACATTGAAGAGTAATATCATGCACTGAATTCTAATAATTTTCAGAGGGTATAGAAATGTGTAAGTAGTTTTAACGTTTTCATCTTATTAGTAGATTAAACTTGTTCAAAACAAAATGTGGCTTTAACTCTTGACGAAGCTTTGGCAAAAGCATTGGAATAATCAGTTAGTATCGAAAGGGTTAGGATCAGGGTTTATGGTTTTGCCTACATTCTCTTTTGACAATAACTGCTCCATCCCACGCAACAAATTACAGTATGATGCTCTGGAAAATACTTTTTATATGTGATCATTGGCTTGGCGTTTGCGTCATAAACAAACTGCTGGGAGCCATATCTATTTATGTGTTTGTTCCTTTTATGTAATGTTTTAAATTTGTATTTTGGTGAATAATCTGCCTGTGGGTTTAATTACGCGTGTGAAGGACATGTATGGGAGTTGCGTCATAAATATCACTCGCAATAGATTCGGGAAAGTATAGATAGGTAAAACAGTTTTTCATTTTTCTTTCTTATGAGTATAATTTGGGCGAGAGTATAAATTCCATAATGCAAAAAAGAATCACATGAGTAAATAACACTGACTAGAAATATGGTGACCAGTGTTGTGGCCAAAAGCGAAATATACGAGATGTGTATGCTTGCTGTATGATAAATATTATTTGCAACTTATTCATTCTCTTTACAGTAGGATGAACATGAATGAGTCCTATATTAATGTATATGGAACACCCTGTTTATATCCCTCCTTTTGAATTCTCTCTCTCTCTCTCTCTCTCTCTCTCTCTCTCTCTCTCTCTCTCTCTCTCTCTCTCTCTCTCTCTCTCTCTCTCTCTCTCTCTCTCTTTCTCTCTCTCTCTCTCGCTCGCTCGCTCTCTCTCTCTCTCTCTCTCTCTCTCTCTCTCTCTCTCTCTCGCTCTCGCTCTCGCTCTCGCTTTCGCTCTCTCTCTCTGTCTTTTTTCTTCGGCTCAGTGTATATTTCATAACTGAGAAAATCGATTGTGTAATTTGTTACTGTTTGTTGGTCTTATGATGAAAAGGTGAATGCACAAAAATTAAAATCACTGCGTAGTAGCCATGTTATAAACAGTAATCATGTTGACAGGGATGATTCATAAAAATGATCGCTTTATTGTTTGTCATTAGTACCATTATTATTGGAATTACTGAGGATATTGACATCAACTGAATTGATAAAATTGAGTAGTATTTTCACTCATTATGTCGTTATTGCCGCTGCTGTGGCTGTTTAATAAAGTATTATTATCGAAATTACTATCGTCATTAATTACTGTCGTTAACATCATCATTATCATTAACAGTATCAGCAGTTATATAATAATGATTATCATCACTGATAGTATTATCATCACAGTTTTTATCATTATTCTAATTTTGTTCTTGTTACTTTCTTCAGTATCATATTCATACCATCACACTGTCATTAATTATAACGCAAGAATAAACTACTCCTTATAATGAGTTTTACATTAGGAAGTAATCAATGAACTTTTGACATACTTATTTGCAATATCCAGTTAATAATAACAAAAGTTTCGGAACCGCTTCCCAAAATGATATTACAACAAATCGGCTAACTTATGATTTATCTCATTTAAGTGAAGAAGCTTATTACGGAAATCCCGGTGTATTCGCGTGCTAACATAAAACACACAAGGGTATGGTTTATTAACATTTTAAAAAAGAGCACAACGTAAATTCAATACGAGTCTTTAGTTTAGTCCTTTATTTACCACCCTGGCTAACTGCACAGGCGTGGGCAAGCTGTGGTACATTTAATGCATGGTCATAACATTACATAGTGTTACATTTGAATTTTAGCCTATAACATTGCTATGAGTACTTATATCAGTTTAAGGAAAGGAACAATTGCACAGTCCTTTATCCACTCATCTGCCACGCCGGCATATAGCTTGGGCGTGGGAAAGCATTAATACATTTTATATTCGGTTATGTGATACTACATTCCAAATTTAGGATACAACATAAGTATATCTTCTAGGGCATCAGATGATATGAAGTAGTTACATAGTTCTCCGTACCTCATGCTAGGTGGCCTGAAAGGCTGTATCACATGGCACTCTGAGATATAATGTACAAGTGTTCGCTTATATTCTTCATTACACAGTTTACACTTAGTTTCTTCGACATTACAAACTGTACTGACCTGCCAATACAATCTATACCCAAGCCTGATTCTTGCAGTCACAACATCACACTGTCTTGTTCTTGTTTTATATAAACCATAGATGAAGGAATCTTGCCTAAACCGGTCATAGTGCTTTATGCTACAGCTTTCAGGGCGCTGAGAATTAATCAACTCAGTCAAGTCCTCTCTGAAGGAGGCTTTAATGATGTAGAAAATCCTAGAAAGAGGTATCCCAAGATCTATGTCCACACTTTGTTTGTCACATGCTGACTTTGCTAGGCGATCAGCATGATCATGCCTAGGGATTCCAACATGCGATGGAATCCACACAAAACGTATATTATGGCCTCGTTCTTTTGCACGATACACGTTTATCCTGATGTCATTTGCAATATTTCCCGCACCTTTGTCTAGAGTGTTCAGAGCCTGGAGAGCACTCTGTGAATCGCAGAAAATGACCCCTGAGCCTTGTTTCAATAGAAATTCGGTGGCCATGAGTATTCCTGCCAACTCGGTTTGCATAGTGCTAGCCCAGTCATGAACCCTCCTACAATCCTGGTGCTGCAAAATATTGTTTTTATATACAACAAAAGCGCATCCTGCTCTGCACCCAGACTGCAAGGATCCGTCAGTGTAGCATTCATATACATTGGAAAGAGTGTCTAGATGCGCATTTATACTTGCAAGTGCATACTGTTTAAGTATAGCAGGGGGGGCACTGTCTTTTTTGGGGGCAGTCGTATAATATACACTTAGGTCCGACATTTTCCACGGTGGTACAGAACGTCCATGTAGGGTCTTAGTTATGGGAATGTTCAGCTGAGCTAAGTGTTTACACGTCACTTGTAACCATGAATTTGAGTATGAATCGGTGTTGTTATTCAAAGTTAGCTCTTCTATTCTGTGTTTTAGTTGTCTTTGGAACTCTGTACAATGGAGGGGTTCTCTAATTGATTTGACACTAAATGTGGTATTTATGTATAATATTCTTTCATAAACAGAAGGCAAATTAAGTTCTGTTCTCATATTCACAATCCTTGTTGTTCTAGGGGCACCAAGAATGATCCTCATGGCTTCATTTTGGACACTTTCTAGACTAGTCAACTCTGATTCCTTGAACAATACTAGGTGCAGCGCATGGTAATCTATGACCGACCTTATGTATGACAAGTAAAAGATTCTCGCAATATTGACATTAATACCATGGTCTTTGCCGACAAGTGTCTTAAGTGGCTTCAGTCGCTCCCACAGCCTTTTCTTCAGGTTTTTAATGAACTCTGAATCATTAACAATCACCCCAAGGTATTTGTATTGATGGCAGAGATCTAGCTCAACGTCATCTATATGAAACCTTGGCAGAGGGATTGTCTGTGGGTTAAGTGCCTTTGTTTTTTCAGATGAAATTATCAAGCCACACTCAGTAGCCCTTGCAGAAAGTATATCTAGAATCTCTTGCATTCTCTCCTCGGATGAGGATTTAATACAAATGTCATCGGCATAGCAAATAATGGAGTCATTGCCTGCAAGTGGTATATCGCCCAGTAATCTATGCATTAGGATATTAAATAGCATGGGACTAAGTACGCCTCCCTGAGGTGTGCCGAGTTCAAATACTTTTGTATGAGTACTTTTAATGCCCCTGAAGAGAACCTGAGCCGATCGATTCGACAGATACATTTGAATCCATGTTAACAGTTTTCCCTGTATACCAAAGCTAGCTAGTTGCTCAAGGATAATTTCCCTGTTTGCAATATCAAAAGCAGATTTAAGATCAAGAAATACGGTTTGCATGCCTGGGTTTGAGTTTGTTAAGTACTCTGCAAAACAGTGCTGACTGCTACGCCCTGGGAGATATCCATACAGTCTGGAGGATAACTTAGCATTTATGCGATACATGAGCCTGTTCAGAATTATTCTCTCAAGTACTTTGCACAGACAGGAGGTCAAGGAAATGGGTCTGTATTTATCAGTATTGGGTTTGGGTATAGGAATGATTAAGCTTTTAGTCCAGGAGCTTGGGAGGATTCCTTGTGATAGGCTGAGTCTATACAGATGTAAAAGTGGGTTGCCTGGTACCT
>NC_061824.1:25233469-25238469 GCF_019202785.1 Penaeus chinensis
AATAATAATTATAATAACAATAATGATAGTAATAATAATAATAATAATAATAATAATAATAATAATAATAATAATAATAATAATAATGACAATAATGATTATTAATATTATCATTATTATTGTTGTTGTTGTTGTTGTTGTTGTTGTTGTTGCTGTTGTTGTTGTTGTTATTATTATTATCATTATCATTATTATTATTATTATCATTACTATTATAATTATTATTATTATAAGTAGTAGTAGTATTACTATCAATATATTTACTATCACTATCATCATCATCATGTTATTGTTATTATCATTATTACTATTATTATTATTATTATTATTATTATTATTATTACTATTATTACTATTATTATTATTATCATTATCATTATTGTTGTTATCATTATTATTACTATTATTATTATTATTATTATTATTATTGTTGTTGTTGTTGTTGTTGTTGTTGTTGTTGTTGTTGTTATTGTTATTGTTATTATTATTATTATTATAATTATTATTAGTACCATTATCATTATTAGAATAATCATTATTATTATCATCATTACTATTGTTGTTGATAGTATTATTAATAGTATAATTATTATTATTGTTATTATTAAGATTATTATTATTATTATTATTATTATCATTACTATTATTATCATTATTATTATCATTATTATTATTATTATTATTATTATTATTATTATTATCTTTATTTTTTTATTATTATTATCATTATTATTATTATCATAATTATTATTGCTATTGTCATTATCATCATTATCATCATCATCACCATCATCATTATTGTTATTGTTAGTAGTAGTAGCAGTAGTCGTATTCTTATTGTTATTATTGTTATCGCTACTAGAAGAAGTAGTTGTATCATCTCTATTATTAACATTATTATTATTATCTTCATTGATATTATCATTGTTATCATTATCATTGTTATTATTATCTTCATTAATATTATCATTGTTATCATTATCATATTTTTTTTCATAACCATCATTATTATCATTAATATCATTAATACCATTATAATCATTTTTATCAATATTATCATTATTATCATTATTATCATTATTATCATTGTTACCATCATCATTATTATCATTATTACTATTATTATCATTATCAATACCATTATCATTACTATCACAGTTATTTCAACCTCATTCCTCACGGGGGATACCTCAACATGCGCATCTATCTGTAGAAGGATCCACGCAAATCAACATTCATAGCTACAAACCCATTTGAATAAGCTCCTGTTTGTACCCTCATAGTTTCATACATAATTCAGATCAGAGATTACTCACCCAGTATGTCACCCAATTACAGATACGATTTTGATGGAAAACTCTTGTGTATATATATATTTTTTCCGTAATTACCTCGTTCCTACTAACCCATTCAGCATCCATTCAGTTTATTGAGGGATACTTGCACTTGCACAGTGTATTTATTATTCATTTCAGTATAATACGTGAATCGGAAAGTCTACATTTTTCTCAATGTTTCCCGTTTATTTCCTAAGAACTAGTTTTCACCGAAATCCATATCTTTTGCTAATTCTTACTCACTTCAAACCTTTCCATATGTAAAGGCTGTGTTTGGTAAATAGATTACATGCACAGCTTCCTTTTAATTTCCCCATATTCCGGTCATACCGTACTCGCTACTGTTTGTCTTTCCCTTTAAGAGTATTGATATATTCAGTGTTAAATCTCACTTTACTTCGCTGTTGATTTAGTAATTTCGCCCGTAGTTTCATTTAGGTTTGATACCCTCATATGGGGGGGGGGGGGGTAATAGCAATGCTGAAGATGAATACCACGATGTTTATCAGGGCGACAACGTTAGGGACAAGGGGCCAATGACGTTACTTATCAGTCGTAATAATATATGTGATTGAATGTTCATATGTATATATCAAGACAGAGATAGATAGGAAGATCGAAAGATATGTTCGTGCGTGTGTGCGTGTGTGTGAGTGTGTTTAGGGGATCCGATCAATATATTCCAGGCAACAAAACATCCGCCATGAATAAGAAAGTATGTAGACACGGAATGATTAGGGTATGTGCATTTACTTGTTTGTACTTATTTCCAAAAGATTGCAACTGTAAGAATTTATTTTGTCTCTTTGTTATTCGATCATCAAGAATGCTAAAACCTTCTGATATGTCTAATAGCGCATTTGTTAATCCACTCCGCTTGGTGGCAGCGTCGATTATTTCATTCCGTAATTAAATCAGCGCATTTCTATATACATCTATAACCTTATCAGTCTAGATAAGATCTCATATAAAATCAGTCACTGAGGTAGTTATCATGTCCCTTCAGTGGCAGAATAGTCTCTCAAGTGGCTGTCATGACAAGGCGTGCCTGCATGACAAGTATAGCAAGGAACTGCATGGCCCTGGAAGAGGAGGGCGGAAAGAGAGAAGAGACCCTCTCTTCCTCTTCCCTCTCTTTCTCTTCCCTCTCTTTCTCTTCCCTCTCTTTCTCTTCCCTCTCTTTTCCATTTTGTTCAGTAGCAGCTGTGGCATCTTAAGACGATTAGATATTAGCAATAATGAGGTCATCAGATTTACCATACGCTTAGGCTTCGTGACGTCGAGTGACTTCGAGTTCGTTATAAGAAAGGCAGAAAAGGTATAGATAAATACCAGAAACTTTTTACACTCATGGGCTGTAATTTGCTTGATATTCATCAGAATCACATAGACCGGTAAAGAGTGTTCAAGGGCCTGGAACTTCACTACATGGAATGCTGCTTCGGTATTTTTTACCACAAGACAGAAAAGATTTGTAAGGAAATTGAAATCCAGCTACGAGTGTTCCAGATAAAGGGTGCGCATTTTAAGTGTGTGAATGTGTGTGTGTGTTTGAGTGTGTGTGTGTGTGTGTGTGTGTGTGAGTATGTGTATGTGTGTGTGTGTGTGTGTGTGAGTGTGTGTGTGTGTGTGTATGTGTGTGTGTGTGTGTGTACAGCCTTTGAGTTTGTTTCATAGGGATTCTCTTTCTAAATACGATATCAAATTTCGCCTATTATCTGTCAACTTTTTAATTATTTCCCCCTTCCACTTTTGAATGCATGTATCACTTTTGGCAAGAAAATTATAAACAAAATATCTTGCCAAAATACATACGATCTTACTTAATTTCTGTGCTAATTAAAACTTTACAGAATATAATTTGCTTTCTAAATTATATATTTACATACATCAACATTCTAAACTTTGAAGTTGGCTCTTGAAGAATATAGAAACTAGGTAAAGGATTTTGTTAAAAATGTTAAAATCTACATAGTGAGATACATCCACTAAAAAGGTTATTAACCGGCTTTGATTCCGTTGAATAAGAAAAAATACAACAGCAACAATAACAATAATAATAAAAGTAATGATAATAATAATAATAATAATGATAATAGTAGTAGTAGTAATAATGATAATAATGATAATAATAAAAATAATAATAATAATAATGATAATAACAATATTGATAATGATAATAATGATGATAATAATGATAAAGACAATAACGATCATAATAATGAATATTGTTATTATCACCATTGTTATTATTATCATCATTATTATTACATTTATTATTGTTATCATTATTATCATCATTATTATTATCATTATTATTATTATTATTTTATTATTACTATTATTATCACTATTATTATTATCATCCACATCATTATTGTAATTATTATTATCATTATCATCATTATAATTATTACTATTGTTATTACTGCTACTGCTACTACTATTACTACTACTAGTACTATTATTATTATTATTATTATTATCATTATTATTATTACAATTATTATTATTACTATTATTACTATCATTATTATTAGATGCGATAGACACTGAACAATAAATATTCTTTGAGAATTATGATCATTTCACTTCACTGGCACCCAAGAGAAAATTTTCGAAGATCAAACAGGATCCTCTGTTCCAAGACATGAATAGGAAGTTCGTCAAACATACTGATTGAGGAATTCAGACGCAATTGCAAAACTGAATTCCGGCTGATATGCGGGGGATGCGAAAAATGAATCTTTATGACTACGTAATGTCTTCGAGGATCTTGACGCACACACGTGCACACACGCATACACGTACATACACACCCAAGCGGACACACACACACATACACACACACACACACACATACACACAAACATACACACACACACACACACAAGCACACACACGCACGCATAAATACAAATTATTTGCACGTTGCATGATTTTTTCAACGAATTTCTTATGAAGAGCCAGTGCATGATCGGCAGAAGTTATGGGGTCGTTCTCGTCGGGGAAGGATTTATGGCTTTTATCGAAGTCTCTAAATACCACGACCGACCACGAAAAAGGAGGGAGATGAAAGAGAGGAAAAGAGAGGAAAAGGGAGACAGGGAAGACAGAAAAAAAGGGGGAGAGAGAGAAATGACCACGACCCCCACAAAGAGAGAAGGAGAGAGAGAGAAAAAGAGAGAGAGAGGGAGAGAGAGAGAGAGAGAGAGAGAGAGTGAGAGGAGAGAGAGAGAGAGAGGAGAGAGAAAGAAGAAGAAGAAGAAGAAGAAAGAACAAATATATATACATAAACATAAAAATGGTAATGCCCTTGATGATAATGGCAATGGTAATAAAAATGGTAATGATCCTTATCATCATAATAATAACAATGATAGTAAAATGATGATAATAATAATAAAAATGATATTAAAGATGACCATGATGATCATAATGATAATGGTAATAATAATGATAATAATAATAATAATAATAACAATAATAATAATGATGATAATAACAATAATAATAATAATTATTATTATAATATTAGTAATAATGATAATGGTAATGATAGTAATAACAATAATAATAGTAACAATAACAATAACAAGAATAAGAATAAGAATAAGAATAAGAATAATAAGAATAATAAGAATAAGAATAAGAATATTAAAG
>NC_061824.1:25263469-25270969 GCF_019202785.1 Penaeus chinensis
TTTGTTTGCCGAATAAAGGAAGACATTCGCTAACTATAGAAGTCTGTTTTCTGTGTTATACCCTGCTTGGTGTGATAATTGTTATAAAATGCCTTTAAGTGAAATTAATGAATATGACTGTGTTATGATAAATAGTAGTTATTTTATGGTCAGCAAAGCAAATAAGCATCTTTGTTCCCATCGATTTTACTGTATTTTCATTCATTTCCACCTGCCCCTAAGCTCAGTGGCTCTCTCATTCTAAAGTGAACAGGAAATCACATCTGTAGGTTTCCTTTTCCTCCATCATCATTACTATCGTTGTTATCATTATCATTCTCAGACTTCATTATCATAATCATACATGTGGCAATAAAAAAGTGGTGGTTCACAATGTAATTTCCTCGGATGAAACACTGTTGATTAATGTTACTCGAACATGAAACGCAATTGATGAGAAATTATTTAAAACCCACGTCAGTCCCACACAAAATAAATCTTGGGACTTTATTTCTTGCCGCTGATACCCCTTTACACGAAAAAGATCACGCTACAACGGATCCTAAAAAACATAACGAAAACACGGACGAGTCAGTACCTAAACGACTAGTGCTTCAAGGGCAATCTGCTTCGCTTACATGAAGGAAAATCTTTGTTCTTTAAAAATGGTGAAGTCCAATTAAGGTCAAAAGAGGCTCTGCAAGTGGCTTTTTTCCCCTCTTCTCTCTGCCTCGTCTGCGATGATAAGGATTGATTAGAGGTGTGCTTTAATTGGGTAGCAGTTCTTGTGGGCCTTTTTGAGTGGCAGACCATAAACGCATTTGCCAGCTTCTTGTTAAAAGTCTAGTAAAGCGGATTGTATGGAAAGGTTCAATAGATTCTCAAAGCGCAACCTTCGAAAAAGGAATTTAATAGTCAACTTATCTGTGAACCATAATTTGCTTTATGAATTGACTGAAAACGCCTTTTCTGGTCATAACCTTAAATATATAGATATAGAAAGATAATATTCACACACACGCACACACACACACACACACACACACACACACAAACACAGACACACACACACACACACACACACACACACACACACACACACACACACACACACACACACACACACACTCACACACACACACACACATACACAGACACGCACACACATATACAGACACGCACACACACACAAACATACTTGTATATATATATATATATATATATATATATATATATATACACATACATACATATATATATATATATATATATATATATATATATATATACTCACATTAGGGAATAACACACACACGTGTATGTGTGTGTGTGTCTAGAAGTATGTACTAGCATTTATTCAATGTCCACAATACAAAAAAAATTGTATATATGAAAGTAAAGCCACTTGTAAAGTAGTGGACTTTCACGACAGCATCGAATTGGAGAGGTTAATTAGGTGAGGCAGGTACATGGTCTGAGAATTCCGCCATATGGGGGTCCGTTAATGAGTCCTGCCATCCTACACATACATACATGTATACATACTTAAATACATTATACACACAGACATACACACAGATATATATATATATATATATGTGTGTGTGTGTGTGTGTGTGTGTGTGTGTGTGTGTGTGACGATATATGTATATGTATGTACATATATATATATATATATATATATATATATATATACATATATATATGATACACACACACACACACACACACACACACACACACACACACATATATATATATATATATATATATATATATATATATATATATATTTATATATATATATATATGTGTGTGTGTGTGTGTGTGTGTGTGTGTGTGTGTGTGTGTGAGTGAGTGAGTGTGTGTGTGTGTGTATCTGTCTGTGTGTGTGCGTGCGTGTGTGTGCGTGTGTGTATGTATCATATATATATATATATGTATATATATATATATATAAATATATACATGCATACATACATACATATGTCATCATCACCATCATATATGTGCCATCACCGATGCGGTGTTTGACGAAATACTCCATGTTGACATCACGTAGTTGACTGTGGCTTTATACTGATGTGGCTGGCTAATGACTCCTCCCCAGACTCGCCCTCTACCGTATTAGGTTCGACTTTCCCAATATATGCAAATCCGCGCGAGTACACACAAATCGCCCGCATTGGATCACACCCTAGATATGGTAGTGCGTTTATCGTAGATGTGATGGTTAGTTGAGAACCACCAACAATGATTACCTAAACAACTACTCCCCTGGGGAAGGATCATTAGTCAGCTCCATCAGTATAACGCCCCGGTCAACTACATGATGTCAACAAGTATTTCGTCGAACACCGCATCGGTGATGGCACAAATATGATGATGATATATATACTTCTATATATATATACATGTGCGCGCGCGCGCGTGTGTGTGTGTGTGTGTGTGTGTGTGATATATTTAAGTATATATGTATGTGTACATGTATGTATGTATGTGTAGGATGGCAGGACTCATTAACGGACCCCCATATGGCGGAATTCTCAGACCATGTACCTGCCTCACCTAATTAACCTCTCCAATTTGATGCTGTCGTGAAAGTCCAATGTTTTACTAATTAATTAATATATATGTATATATTCATTTACTTGTTTGATATATATATATATAAATGAACAAAAAATATGTATATATACATATGTATATGTACATATATATATATATATATATATATATATATATATATATATATATATATATATATACATGATAAGATAATGACAATTTCTTATAAACAACATAAATAACACTTATAGTAAATTCTGCCAACTAACATTACTCTTGATATTAGTATGATCCTCCCTCCCGTGTGCCAAATACGTGCTTAGGAATTCATACCACTGAACAATGAACACAATCTATGAAAATCCTCACCGTCGTAACTAACATAGATATGGTTTTGTACTAGAGTATGAAGCACCGTTATTTATTACTTGTTGTTATCAACAAATTTTTCAGTATAATTACAAACGGTATCCTTCTTAAAGTAAATACAATTGTTTTGCTGAAAAGATGACGCTTTAAGTAAGATTTCTCTGAATGAAATTTTGTCAAGGAATGCAATGAAAAAGGGTTTGCAATCATGGTTGCTACACAATTAACAAATGGAAGTTCCGTTAAACATCTTTTGTAATAATGTCTAAACAGCACATACTCGTATACCTGTTATACTTAACATAATAACCCTGCCATCGGCAATTTGTAACTTCCATTTCATCTAAAATCAAAGGAATTCACAAAAAGAATCCATATTGAATTTCCAGCTTGTTACTTCGATCTTCCCCCCCCCCCCTCCTCTGTGTGGGCAGTATGGAAAGCTGTGTGATATTGCTTTGGGGATATTGTGTCTGCCGGCCGGTTCGATGGGGCAATCAAGTATTAGTCACAACCGAATTGAAAAACTGTTTTGCGAAAATGACTTTACAGGATGTTAGCTTTGTTACATACGGACGCACAGCTGTGTTGCATCATGTAAGGTATGTGGGTATCTAAACTTCTTTGGTTTCAGTCTCTTTGAAAGTAGTATTGTGTGTGATTTTACCAGCTTTAAGAATGGTATAACAAGGCGCTCAGAATAAGCCAGTATCACTGCAATACGTCAAAGCTAAAAAGAAGCAACTGGGAAGTAAATTTTCCCTGTAATATTGCTCTCAAATATCATGTTTCGTTATTAAACTTTCGACACCAAGATTTGCATTTAACTCCTTTGCGATATCTTTCAACAACCGACGAATATTCAAAAGTGAGTTAGCAATGCAGAAATTAAGTCGAGATATTTCCTAAAAGTGTGTGCAAGTAGTACGTTGCCCGAAAACCTAATATTCATTAAGATAAAAATAATAATAATAATGAGGATGGAGGAGCAAAAGATTACAAAAGTGATAACAACAATGAAGGGAAAAGAAATGAAGAAAAATAAAATCAGTGATAATGACAATAATAGCAATTGATAAAACTATCATACTATCACTACACCATTGATAATATTAATAATAAAAGTAATGATAACAAGAAGGGCTGTACAAAAGGGCGGAATGATAATGGTGACAGTGAAATATCAAGAGAATGTTTTCCCTTTTGAGAGTTAATGCAGAAACCATGACATGCTCATCGCGATGAAAATATCAGCATGCATGCATAGCGGTTCCGTTCCGTGACCATTGCACTGTGGGAAAAGCTGTTTTTGCTGACGGAAATGTAAGCGGAGTTTAATGTGCCACGACAGCTTTGTGGCTCGATGCAACATTCAGGCCACTGCAACCGTGCTATATACAATGCCATAAGCACAGATTCCACTGGCGTTGACACTGGTGATGGAACGTATACATCTTATGAAAAATCGGCTTTCAGCTTATGAAACAAAACATTTTTAGTTCTGGTGTACCTTAGATGCAAGACAAAATAGCTTAAAAGCTATAAATATATATATATATATATATATATATATATATATATATATAGAGAGAGAGAGAGAGAGAGAGAGAGAGAGAGAGAGAGAGAGAGAGAGAGAGAGATACACACATATATATGCATGTGTTTGTCTGTATACAGACAAACACACATATATAAATATATATGTGTTTGTGTGTGTGTGTGTGTGTGTGTGTGTGTGTGTGTGTGTGTGTGTGTGTGTGTGTACGCGTGTGTGTGTGTGTGTGTGTGTGTGTATGCTGAAAATAATTGTACACAATTGTCAAAAAAATCAGATTTAAAACTGTGGTCAGTTTGTCTTTTTTTTCGCTCCTACATAAAGAAATGCACCTTCATAATGCCCGTAAACCTACAGTTATGGCCCCGACAATACTGGGATCAAAGGTGTCTTCTGTACGCGTCATAAAATTCCGGATTAAAGTTAAGCCAAATCCACAGTACTTGCACAGAAGATGAAAGACACACTGCCAGACGCACGAGTCAATGCGATTATCAGTAAATGTGCTCTTTTACATGGAAAAGCGGATATCTGTGTATTGGCAGTTAGCATTCACCATCTACACATTTTATATTATACGCCAATGTCGATAAGGAAACGTTTGCTACAGAAGAAAAAAATATATATACACATATAAGCTAGCATTATGTCATGCCGATATATATATATATATATATATATATATATATATATATATATATATATATATATATATATATGTGTGTCAGTACAAATAAAATTATATAAATAGCTATGAATATTATAGACAACCGAAGTGAAGATGTCAAAGAAAATTAGATATTTGTATTATCTATTTATATTCGCGGGAGTTTTCTCCGAGAGCTCTTTCTCGTATGCGTGTGATCGCGCGGCACGGGTAGGGTAGTTTTTTTCAGGGTGTTGTTAGCGAGAATCATGATAACAAATGTCCACGCGGTTTTGAAGTTACTACAGTTTAAAGAATCAGGAAATTTGTACTTCCTGATTCCTAATCGTGATATTATTAAAATCTTTCTCTTTCATTCGATTAATATATTGCTTAAGTTGGGAATGTTTTTCAAACCTGGAAATAACATTGCTTTTTCTGTGTCTGTAAACTCTAGTATTCTCTGTGGGATTTTCTTTTCGTTTTTCATTTCAATGCTGAGAGTTATATCTGTAGTTTAAATATTCCATAACTTATGAAAATATATATTGATGAATTTCAATATACATCTTAGACATGAAAATGTCAGAATTTGTTTGGTTATTGTTATTATAAATATGGCAACTCACTCCATCTTTTCTGTGGAGTTGATGACGTTGTTATGACGTATCAATACTCGATTGGGGGGATTAAGTAGGTGAATTAAACTTAAACCTTGGACGCTGCCATTGCGCATGCGCAGTAGAGATCTGGCTTAAATTTTGATACTGGATTAACTTTTATGGCGCTTGCAGAAGACACCCAAAGTCACTGTCTTGTACCGTTTGGCTCTATACAACCTTTGTAGAGTAAAAAAGTTATAAAAAAGAAGCAATTTGTTTTATAGGGGTTTCTAATCGCAGCATGTAATCGGAAAAGAAGCCTTAGATGAAACTTGTTTGCATGTCTACAGGCATACAGGAACTGCCTTTGTTTTATTTTTTGAAAGGACCCTCCCGTTGCAGTGAAGTTTGGCGAGCATAAATATATCCTCACGCATTATATATAGTTCGTGATGAAGCACATAAGTAACTCAGTTCCTCCATTATACTTAACTCTTTTTTTTCTATTCTTAACATTGATTCGAACAGCAGAAACAACACAGTACTACATATCAGAGAAAATACATAAACAACAAATGCTGAAATAAAACCGCATGGCAATGAACCCGCTACTCTAATACAACAAGCTCGCGTGTATTTGCAACAATGAACCAGTGCATTTAGATTAGATAAATTGTTCGGAGTTTGTGCTACGCGTTGATTCACTCACACTAGTCAATGTGTCCAGGAAAGGCGATTGCAGCAGAGTAGCATCCAATCGGTCATTTAGCAGTGTGTCACAGGGAATCTGGTCGGGTATTATATGCCTTACTTTGAGTGGTTGCAAGTCTTTTCTTTTTGTTAAGAATCTCTTAGTCTTAGATTTGAGTTCTAGGTTTTTCATTGCTACACCTTTGCTACCTACACATTTTTAGCAGCCTGGAAGATAATTGGGACCTCTCTAGTTTGAAATATAAGTATAACAATTATGTAAATTGCAGAAGACACGTTAGTTTCTCAAAGAAGCAAAAACTCTGCCATTAGCCGCTGCTCATTAAAAGCACACGATTACCAAGTACATCGCCCTACCCTTTGAGCCGCCTCTCAACATAACTCAGGGCCGTTGTCCCCGAACACGCAGACCGCAAACAAATTATTTCATTAACTTGATTAAATGAAATCTGTAAATCCGCTAATTGGATCCCGAGCTGCCTCAGTTACAGATTAGAGGTTCTAAAACACGAGCTAAGGATTCTCAACATGGTAAAGTGAAGTCTTGTTCTTGTTCTGGTTACGTGTGATTAACTGTGAGATTAACTTATGAGAGGTATATTGCCCAACTAAGATTTCCAACAAGTGGCTGAAGCCCAAGTAATACACACCGTCATTTTAAAATCTGAGCGTGTTAAGTCTCTGAATATGCTTGCATGGCGGTCATATGCCGTTATCGTCACCATGCATTTTATTTAATGCCTGGAGATGACCATTTCTCTTGTTGCGGCGGGAGAAATGTTACTTTCTTTCCTCTGAGAATAACGATAACAATATTGCAATGTTGGAGAGCAACGTGTATATTTAACCTAGTTACAATTAAAATGAATGCTTAAAGCAGAACATTCCTTCCTACCATGAGTCTCGAAACCTCCGCACTCCATGTACAAAGCTTCCAAAGGGCACATAAAATGCAATAATAATATACATTACAATTTAATGAATGGATTAATATCGCGAGGGCTGCCGATCCCACCATAAAAGATGCAGACAATAAATGCGCGGACCGAGCTTAGTATTCTCGAGGCAAT
>NC_061824.1:25275969-25278469 GCF_019202785.1 Penaeus chinensis
GCGATAACCACTTGACCATCGCGACAGTCATATATATATATATATATATATATATATATATATATATATATATATATATATATATATATACCAGGGAAGTCGATCTCGGCAAACTGCACTGATCACAAGACGAGAGAGTCGCCACAATCAATCATACAAAACATGAAACGTGTCCTTTGTATTCAAGGGAGCTCATTCGGTCTCCAGAAAAAGAAAAGACTCCGTCACCTGTGTTAAAACTTAACACAAGTAGGTAGCATTTAGAACCAAAAGATCAAGTGTCTTCTTATTTTTCTTCGTACATCTCATTTCTTTTTGCTTTTTCCTTTTTACTTCTTCTTATTTTTGTATGTGTGTCCTGCCTTTATGATTTTGTCTTTTCACTTAAAAGGAAGAACGTTATTCTTTTGAACATGTCCCATCTGACAACATTTGTTTCGAGGAATTGCCATATTGGAAACGAAAGTAGAAGTATGGTCTTGTTTGTGTGTTAATTGGAACGCAACAAATTGGATATTCTGACGCGTCGCCAATCCAACCCAATCGCACGAGGGAGCAAAATGGGAATTCCAATCAGTCGCTGACACGAGCCCAGTCGCGGTGACAAGCAAATCGGGGACAAGATGTGAGGATAGTGTTTATAATTAGCCATGCCGATGTGTCTCTTTTTAAGAGAGTTATGATGTGAATTTTGAGAGGTATTGTTATGGTACTTTACGGTTGGGTGGCTTGCGATATGAAGCTCTCTCCAGAGGCAAATTATTGCGCCAGAATATGAATATAAACAACTCAGACGCATAAACACATACATTTATGGGTGTGTCCTTACACACACGCACACATGTTATAAATATATAAATATACATATATATATATATATATATATACATGTGTGTGTGTGTGTGTGTGTGTGTGTGTCTGTGTGTGAGTGTGTGTGTGTGTGTGTGTGTGTGTGTGTGTGTGTCTGTGTGTGAGTGTGTGTGTGTGTGTGTGTGTGTGTGTGTGTGTGTGTGTGTGTGTGTGTACACGATTGTCGCGATGGTCCAGTGGTTAGACCACTGGACTCCGACCCTCATGTTAGTTCAATTCCCTGTCGCGGAAGTTGTAAAAATGCCTGCGCTCCGACTACTGGCCCGTGCCCGACCTCATGGCGAGAAAATGACGTAGCGCCTTGAGAAAGTAAAGAAAAAAATAGGTGTAGTAGAGAACAAGTCGCCGCCGTGGCAAATGTGCTAGCAAACCGAACCGCGGTTCATTAGGAAGGGCATTCAATCAGGCAAGGGCGGTTCTGCCAAATAACCTCTCAGTCCTGAATTAAGAGAGGTCTATCTCCTCCAGTTGAATGAATGGCTGTTAAAAAAATGTACACACAAGCATATGTGTGTGTGTGTGTGTGTGTGTGTGTGTGTGTGTGTGTCTGTCTGTTTGTCTGCGTTCCACCTGGGAAAGAAAAGGCAGATGCAAAATTGTAAACATTCAACAAAAAATCGCCGAGGTTGGAACGGGTCACTTCTCCGGACATTGTGCAAAGCTCCTGCTAATCACAGCTGTGTAAATATGCCCCAGAACACTACAGCACGTTCTTCCTTGTAGCATTTATCCGAAATTTTACACAAATTTAACACAAATACGATTTTCTATATACACCATACATTTAAAGCGTGTAGTTTTATTTACGCACAATACACATGACATTAATTCATTTGGAAATACATTGAACTATATTCGTAAGCAGCCTACTAAATAAATATGTGGATTCACCTTCAATAGGGACATTTTTGTCGCATTTTATTTATATAATTCCCAATCAATACTTCTTTCTAATTATTTTAAGCTGAGTCTCTAGCCATTGAAACACTAATCTCTTTCGTAGCTGGGAAACACTTCTTGATTACTTAACGTGGATCTGTGATCTGATTTTTAGCTTTCTTATTTTGCAAAATACTCTTGCCGAGAGTTACAACACCAACGCAAACACACACACACACACACACACACACACACACACACACACACACACACACACACACACACACACACACACACACATATATATATATATATATATATATATATATATATATATATATATAGATAGATAGACAGAGAGATGTGTATATGTATATATATAAATATATATATATACGTATACATTTATATATGTGCATATATACATATATATAATCATATATATGTATATATATGTATATATACATATATAGACAATAATGCCTTAGTCGATATCGACTGAAGGTGGCCGTCGATATGTATGTATGTATATGTATATGTAGGTATGTATGTGTGTATGTATGTATGTATGTGTATATATATATATATATATATTTGTGTGTGTGTGTGTGTTTGTGTGTGTGTGTGTGTGTGCCTGCATGTATACACATTTAATCATTTATTCACTTATCTAATTATATATATATTAGTGAGTACGTTTATTCAAGAAAAATCCACTGAAATTGCTTGGCACGAGGCAGTGTCTGAGCCT
>NC_061824.1:25290969-25295969 GCF_019202785.1 Penaeus chinensis
TGTGTGGTCAGATGTCAGGAGACGCGTCTCCCGCTGGGAATAGCCGGTAGACACATGAAGGGATGGAGGCGGAAATAGACACAGCTGGAGACGGTGTTGCGTGGATAGACAAGGATATACGAGTGTCTAAAAATCGCGAATCCGACGGTGGAAGAACAGGTTGTGGTGTAATGCCTGTGTTATCCTATAAAAAGCGAAATAGTGAAACAAGTGAAGGTAACCCAGGAAAGTCTCACCCAGATGTACTCCACATGGCAGCCAACCCTAACAGTTTGTTTGTATGCGGTTTCACATACCATTGACTTATCAGGCGAACTAGACACAAGTAATAGCTTTAGACCTGGCTCAGGACCTGACCTAGGAAAACGGGAACAACAGAGTACTGTTGGTATATGGGAAAAGAACGTATGAAGAGAAGAGAAAGATACGAGAGCCAGGCTGAGCGACAAAATATGTGACGATAAGTCATCAGTCTCAGAGCAGACCCCACACTAGGTGCATCTGAACCTGTTATTCATAACGTCTCCCCGCAGCTGGAAATTTGTCCTGACGCATGGTGATCCCTGCTTGGCGTTGATGCCCAGCACTGGAAGGTGCCATCAGTACACTTATGGAAGTGGTGCAGAGGACGTGCAGATGACTCCTTATGCGAGGACGTTCACATGGCGTTTCTGCAACATCATATTGTGCCCATTTTACAGTGTAGTGGAGAAAATTACCATGTATATGACATAGTGTTTTGGGGCATCTTTACCTGATGGTTTTCTGTCTACTGATCCCGACAGATAGAGTCAGATATATTATAGGGTAGGTTGTTTTGCTGAGTACTGGAGAGGTTTTTCATCTCAATGTCCAGGGAGGAGTCCAAGTTCTGTGATACACAGGGTTGTATTCTCTCCCTGTGATTGGGGACATGGAGTTTTTTCCCTTGTCCATCAGCAATAAAGCAAGGATTACAGTATCCCTTATCATTGCTGTTTTGGGAGATCTGTTTGGGGTTTTACTAGTGACGTTCATGTGGGACACTCAAAGCTGAAGAAGGGGGTCCGTGGTGTAATGCCTGTGTTATCCTTTAACAAGTGAAATAGTGAAACAAGTGAAGATAACCCAGGAAACTCTCACCCTGATGTACACCACATGGCAGCCAACCTTAATAGTTTGTTTGTATGCGGTTTCACACACCACTGACTTATCAGGTGAACTTGACACGAGTAATAGCTTTTGACCTGGTTCAGGACCTGACTCAGGATGATGTGAACAACAGAGTACTGTTGATAGTGTAAGCGTGTCTTAACAATAGGAATGTGTTCATTGGACAAGGAAATAACCAATGAAGAAGTGTGTAAGGGAAAAGAAACAATGAAGAGAAGAGAAAGATATGAGAGCCAGGCTGAGTGACAATATTCGGTGAGTTACTCAACATTTCTTAGACAGATCTCCCAAATTCTAACCTATAAAATTCTAGAACCCAAGATGAAGCAATATTGAGTAAGTCAATAAATATTGAAGTGAAAACATTCTATCAGTTTTCCTCTTGATAATAATTAAACCCAAGTATTGGAGCCCTGACACTCCTTAAAAGTCAATGGTGGCAGTTTACCATTTAATTGTGAAGTGTTATACATCAGATAATCAGAGTACCAAATCATATAGGAACAAGTAAAAAATCTACGGTAGCTCAGTAACGCCACAATTTGAAGAAATGTGTCTTGCACCTCTTGGTCCTAGAATGGCAAAGGGGGAAGAAAGTACCCAGGTTTAATCCGTCAACTCTGGAGAAGGGACTCCTCTTGGTTGAATGAGCAAACATAGGGGAAAGGAAAGTCCCCAGTCTAAACTGTCATCAACTCTGCCCAGCGTGAACCATATCCAGGAAGTCACATAGTGGACTCTGTCGCCATATGGAGTAATGTCATGGAGGAATTAAAAGGACTCTGGAGAGACCTTGTGAGGAAGGGAAGCCATACAGACTCTGCTCCAGAATCTTCAAGTGACAACAATAACAATAAGAATCGGAAATCAAGGCAAAGATGAGGACAGCTACAGATTCTGATCTGCGCAATGATCAGAATCATTGAGCATGATAAGAAAAGGCAGAGATCTAATCAAATTCAAAAGCAATAGCACCACTGAAATTTCAGATAATGATCAAATACGAGCCCTATTTTATGAAGTAGAAGCTACATTGAACAACTGACCTCTTCCTGCGATCCTGACAACGTCACAAAACCAAAAGCTTTAAACCCTGACGATACCCTGAGAATGAATGTAGGAGATGGTAACAAGGTGAAGACAGAAGGCATTGTATCACTTGACAACATATATGCTGAGCCTGGATTCACGTTCAAGCCATCTCAAAATCTTCAGGAGGGAGACCTTGACCTCGAACAACATACTCCTAAGAATCAGTGGAGGGTAGGTAGGGTGATAGAGCAAAAGGGAGGAGTGTAGTTGCTGGTCTATTACATACTTGAAATCAGCAACTGGTATATCATATATTTCATATATCAAGTATTCTGTAACATTACGATCAGAAAGACATGTATGGTATAAATTCAACTACCGAAAAGGCCTCGGCGAGTACCACCAGGTCAACACATGGTCCTTATCAGCCATAAGAGCTGACCTGTCCAAAACGTGTTCGTGCGAGGAGTCGTGCCATAGGAAGTGATGGTGGCTCTTCGTATCATCAATGCTGGGAAATAATTGGATTGCGACTTATGAATGTATAACATATGAAGTAGAATGTTACTTGACGCTTTGACATATGTATCTTTAAAGTGTGAAGGCAGTTCGAGGCGAACCACCGTTCTATCAAGACGCCCATAATATTCTGGAATCAGACCTGTCTATCGTTGATTTACAACACAACAATAAATGAAGTCACACAATGAGATCAAACCCAAGTGACACACACCCTCACCCCACACCTCATTCCCCTGCCGTAACCATTTTTTAAATGCTATCATATTTTTCTGTCATTTGTGTTTTATCTAGTGTTTATTATTGTTGTCCTCACATTACAATTCATTATATATTTCTTTCCTCCCAGAACAAATAATTGTATTGAAAAGTTCGGTTTTCCCCCATTATGTTATTCATACTTACTGCTATGATTTTCGTTATAATATTATTGTTTTCACCTGCTTTTGTACCCTACTAGTAAGTGCTTCGTTGCTACTTCCTCTATGAATGTGTGTATATTGCTCTGTCTACCTGCCCCAAGCCCAAACCCACATACCTGCCAACACTACACGGATTTCACTCTGGGAGTATGAATTTGATTAAGTGCAATCCCTATGACTGAACCCAAATTGCTTTCATGATGGTACTCTACTAAACTCGCTAATCCTGTCAAATCCAAGCAATTAACATCAAACTTGACACACTACCCTTCTTGTGACAAATTGTTCTTATTATGCTCTCATTTTTCTTGCAGCTTTCCTTCCCCTTAGCCCTTAGCCTGGTACATTTATATTTCAGCTTCTGAAACCGATGACTGAACCCAAATTGCTTTCATGATGTCCTCTCGAAGTTCGATATCTTGTCCTTATTTATGTCCTTCTTTAGTTTTAAGGTTTGGTAAATATGTACTGTGGGCATCTTTCCAGTTGCAAATAATGGCAATGAATTGCAGACATCATGCTTTATATAGACTTACACAATTATTATCACTGAAAATTAATCTTAAGCCCGGCTCATAGCCAAAAACAAAGGAATCCTGCCCCCGCCGCTCAAACGTTTGAAGCGCCAAGACGCGCCCTAAGCGAGCACTGTTAGAATTAAGATCAGGCCCAGTTGCCTATGTGTTCGAAGCATATATACTTGCCTATTTAGCCCAGCCCAAAGATATGGAATTCTTGTCAAATTAATTTTTGTCTCTTCAACATGATGGTACTCTACTAAACTCGCTAATCCTGTCAAATCCAAGCAATTAACATCAAACTTGACACGCTACCCTCCTTGTGACAAATTGTTTTTATTATGCTCTCATTTTTCTTGCAACTTAGTAAGGTGATTGACAAACATATTATTATCCTCCTCCTTAGCCTGGTACATTTATATTTCAGCTTCTAAAACCGATGTAACCCTCCTCGCAACTGAATGTTGCACCTCGGTGCAAAACCTCCACCACTCCCACTACCCTGGCTCGCGACGACCCTAGCGACCATCTGATCACCAGGAACCATCTGTATATACCGAACAGAACCTGTATCCCTATGCGCTACTGCAGTGTTCCAGGCGTTGCAGGCGGCTCGAGGACGAGCGTTGCACGTGAGCGAGTGATGTGAACAATACCCAGCAAGACCGGATGGTACACTTCACACCTCTGTCCGGCAGCTGCCTTTCCTCCTTGGAAAGACGTAACTGTCGCTTTTCGCACGGGAATAAACATCCGTCCTCGAAGGGAACCGTCGCATAAAAAAACACGTTCGAAAGACGGAGAGCGAGAGATACGGCTGACAGACCAAACCACACAGGGTCCAGCTCCACCACCTTGTCCTCGACCCGGGGACACGGGGGTCTCTTGGGGGGGTCTCATATTTATCTTCAATAATAAACCAGCAAGCTAAGACCCCTTCCATTGACCCGCCCAAGACCATCTGACGTCTGGCTTACATCTGATGGCAGCGGTGATCAAGAACCCCACAACGCCGACGCTAATTCACTTACCACCACGGTCCTCGTCGACGCCTGTGGCCGATCCACGCTGTACGTGTGTGTATGTTTATATATATATATAAATATATATATATATATATATATATATATATATATATATTCTTTTGGAACTCTTTGCTACGACATGTCCTTCTTGGTATCCATTTTCTCCATGATTCTCTAATCACACTTTCGCTGCGTTAAACAACCCGCCGGTGTGTCGGTGTGTGTGTGCTGACACCCACTGTGGATGACATTATTTTTCTTTAAATATTCAGCATAAAAAAGTTAGAACGGAAGAAAAACAAATGCAGTTCCATCAGTGCTTAATAGGGGAA
>NC_061824.1:25300969-25303469 GCF_019202785.1 Penaeus chinensis
TGTTTTTTTTAGACACATACGTTAGTTTTGTTTGTTTTCGTCATATTTCTCTCAGTGCTTTTTTCCCCTTTTCTTTTTTATCGCGACTTATGTTATTCTCATTTGCTTTCGGCATATACTGTCCTGTTAGGACACTTTATTACCCTATTGACATCTTTATTGTTGTCTGATTCCTTAGTGTTCTGTTGGCATCTCCTATGCCTCTGCTGTCTTCCTGTCAAACAATATCTACGTTCTGTTATCATGAATTTGTTTGTTGACCGTGATATTAATTACATGTGAATATATGTAATTTATCTTAACTATACTAAGAAAGTATATGTCCTCCTAACAATATATATTTCTATACCATAAATATCTTCTACCATTTGTCTGGAGATATAAAGAAAACGTGACTTTATTAATATCTGATTTACGGGCAAGTCAGAACGACCAACCCCCTCCCCCTACACTCCCCAGAGGTATGTTAGAGAAAGCGGCGTTTGGAAGGTAAATCTGCCAACTTTTTAAAGATTGTCAACTACATGCTTAGGGTCTTCTTTATTAGCAAACTTTAAGTGGATAAAAACTTTTTAAAATTATTATCCGTATAAGCAACCTGGGACAGTTCTCTTTTTCTTTCTTCAGTTATGTGCTAACCCCTTTTAAAAGACCATTTGACAAAGTATTTTCAAGTCTGGCAGTATGTTTCGAATGAACATCAAGAAAACAAAAGTTAACATCCCACCGGATCAACTATTGTGGTTCGGTTGTGATATCTAGCGACATGTGGCAATTTAGGAGCAGTGCCCTTCCTGATAAGCGTCGCATGGCAATATTTAGTCTATTAAATTAACTTACAGTGGGATCCGAAAAGTTTTTACATAAAGCTTTCTTCTAGAGAATGCAGGAAGCCCGTAGTATTGTCTCGGTACACATTTACAGAAAGTAAAGTTAGAAAACTAAAACGGAGTTAACTCTCGGTCTTCACTTAAAGGCAACAATGGGAGGCGGCAACATCCGCTTCCCGGGAAGAGCTGTCTATAGTTCACTGCTATATTTTCATTTCCATACTACATAATGCTTTCGATGGTCCTTTACGTATTACCCTGACTTTGAGTACTGCGAGGCTCCGCTGAAGTCGCCACGTGGCAACCGCGCGCACGCAGGATCCCCGGAATTCACCGTCGTGTCGCTGCTGTGACTCCAGTCTCGCGGAGCTGCCTCATCCCTGCCAGTGTCCGAGTGGAGCTCACGGGAGAAGGTGAGCGTCGCGCGTTCTCGTTGATTCACGCCTCTCCCGCTCCAGCTCATTCCATCTTTTGTCTCGTGGTGTTTCATCTCGCCGTTGCCGTGTGTGTATGCGTTGCGTCATCGCTAACTGACGTTTATAGTTTTCAGACTGGACTGGAAAGGAAAAGAGAACCTGACTGGGTATTTTCCTTGTGTGAGTGTTTGCGGTGGCCGGCGGTCTCAGCCTCGTCGTGTTACGCACCGGCGACCGTCAGGTGAACACTTGTTAGTTTTTACCTGAGGGAAGTGAAGTGGCCTCGCACAGTGTTTTAACAGTGTTTAATTTAAGCGAGTTCCGAAACGTCAAGGAAAAAAGATACCGCTCGGAAACTGGAAGCGTAGTTCGTTCCCGTGGACGTTGTTGTCACCTGGTTTAGTAACATTTCCACACACCTGTTGGCGTTTCCTGTCTTCAGTTAATCCGCCGTCTGCTTCTATCCTAAAGGTACGTAAATTACATCTTCCCTTACCATTCTAAATGTACCTTCCTTACAGGGTGACCGCGAAGGGATCTCCCAGGTGATAAGCAAGGACGGGAAATAAAGGTATGAAAAATGACAGAGGCACCAACTCGTGTGTGATGCGGTTGCCACCTACGGGTACCTCGGAAGGCGGTGCAGACGTGCCAAGACCACCTTAGGTTCTGACCTTTCGGGACAGCCAGGGTTCCCACACATGCGGTGATGTCATGCAGCGGAGTCATGGCCGACGGGGGAGGGCGAAGTGACAGGCAGCCAAACAGCGCCGGGGTTGGAGAGAAGGTGAAAGTTATGCAGCAAGCGCTTTGAGGTTCGGCCGGTCACGGAGGAGGAAGATGATTAGTATGTAATTGCGTGTAGACATTGAAACGCGCGCGCGCTCTCACACACACACACACACACACACACACACACACACACACACACACACACACACACACACACACACACACACACACACACACTCACACTCATACTCATACTCATACTCATACTCATACTCATACTCATACTCACACTCACACACTGTTTTATGGAGGAATAGACATTTCGGTATTTATGCACATTTATAGGCCTACATATGTCACATATTACCTATGGGTGTGTGTATATATATGTATAAATATATATATATATATATATATATATATATATATATATATATATATATATATACACACACACACACACAGCCACTGCTATTATTCTTCCAATATACATGCTGGGAAATTACTCTTTATTTCATAGAT
>NC_061824.1:25313469-25318469 GCF_019202785.1 Penaeus chinensis
ACATACACTCTTTCACTCTCACTTGCTAACGGGCGAACTTACAACCCTGTCGCACTCACACTCACTCTCACTCGCTCACTCTCTGTCACTTGTATCGGCGCTTGTCAGGGGCACTCGCTCCTAAAACTGAATTATCTCGACGTGTTTTCATCTGCTTGTTCGTTCATCTATCAGTCCATTCAGTCGTTTAGTTCATTCTCTCAACGCCTCCCTTGCGCAAACATTCACCCGCGCACACAAACACATAAGACGCCGATGATAAAGGGGAGCTAAGCTTAAAACGACAGAGTAATTATGCCGATTTTTTTTTTTTTTTTTTTTTTTTTTGGCGCAGCGAGGACTTGTTCTTCGATTTAAAGTGGATAAAGATTTGTTTTTGAGTGGGGCGGTCCGTATTGTGTAAGGATTCACTTCTGCTGAGAGACATCCATGTTGTAAGATTATTTAATGGTTGTTCAGAATGTAATTGAGCCGATATATCATTCGCTGATAAAATCTTATTAATAAAATTTGGTAATTCTTATTTTATATGTTGTTTTATATGTTAATATCACACATACATGCACAAACGTGCATGTATGTGTATATGTATGTGTATGTGTATGTGTATGTGTATGTGTATATATGTGTATATATATATATAATACACACACACACATATATATATTAATATATTTGTCTATATATATTATATATATATAAATATAGTATATATGTATATATTTGTGTGTGTGTGTGTGTGTGTGTGTGTGTGTGTGTGTGTGTGTGTGTGTGTGTGTGTGTGTGTGTGTGTGTGTACACGCAAAAATCCCTATCATAAAAAAACAAGTAAGAGGCCACGCGCGAGACTTCCAGGTCGAACCCTGTTTACTCTGCCACGTTTTTTTCTCATTATTAATCTTTATCATACTTTTTCGTACACCGACTTCTCCAGTCTCGGTCGAGTGATACTTAACGAGAGGGGAGAGGAGATAGCGAAGGTGCAGCGGCCATAAAAAGATGAACTATGCGATGGAACGATGGAATCTAGTCACCACTGATGGGTTGGCAAGGATCCAGTCGCCATCCCTCCCTCCCTCCTGTCCTTCTTCCTTCCCTCTTTCCTCTTCTCCGTCTAATCCTCTTTCTCATATTTCCCTTCTTTTTTCCATGCTTCCCTCTTTTACCCTCTTCTTTGTTTCTTTCCTTATCTTCTCTCCTCTGTCTTTCCTTCTTTCCCTCCACACCCGAGTCTCTTTCCCTCTTAACTCTTATTGGCATTCTTTCCCTCCTTCCCCCTTTTCTCTCCCCATATCTCCCTTCTTCCCTCTTTCTTTTCTTCCTCCGCATCTCGCCGTCACTTTCCTCTTGTCTTCCTTACCTCCTTCCTCTCTCTCTCTTTTCCTCCTTTCGATTTTCTCTCCCTATCCTTCCCATCCTCCCTTTTTACCTCTTCCTTTCCCCTCCCCACACCACCCTCCTTCCCTGCCGCGTTCTCTTGCTCATTTTTCCTCCTCTTCACCCCTTGTTCTCTTCCTATCCTTCCCACTCCCTCCTTCACACCCTGCTTTCTTCCCTCTTTCCTTCCTTCCTTTCCTTCCTTCCTTCCTTCCTTCCTTCCTTCCTTCCTTCCCCACCCCACACCCCTATATTCCTGCCTCATTACTTCCTCCTATCCATCACTTCCCCTCTCTCCATTTCTTCATTCCTCCTCTCCTCCATCCCTCATTTCTACCCTCCTTCCTTCCGTCTTTCTCTCACTCTTTCCTCCCCCCCTCCCCTAACTCTCCCCTCCCCTCCCGTCCCCTCCTTCCCATTTCGTTACGATTTTACCAAGAGACACTTTTCCTGGTAGCTGTTGCTCTCTAATGACGGCGCGAAGGAGGAGCGTCCCGGCGAGGGGTACTTGGGACTCGCCAGCATCAGGCAGAATTCTCCGCTTCCCCCGGCCGGCGACGTCTGCAAATACACACTTATCGGGATATTTCTTCAACAGGAGGGAAGATAATGATGAGGATGCTCCCGCGGGAGATGCGGGGATTTGCATATTTCACGGGAGGGGGAGATTGGATGGGGGGGAGTTAGGAGGAGGGTAAGGCAGGATTTATTTTCTCTCTCTCTCTCTCTCTCTCTCTCTCTCTCTCTCTCTCTCTCTCTCTCTCTCTCTCTCTCTCTCTCTCTCTCTCTCTCTCTCTCTCTCTCTCTCATATGACTGGTTGGCGAATAATGATCGGGGACGCTTCCATGCTGTTTTTATATTTGAAATAAACAATCATCTCCTTCGAGGAAATGATGAATAGACACTCGAAATCTTTGTGCCTGGCATATGAATGCGACTGAATCCCATTTCCTTATGAATATCGGATTTTTTTTGTTTGTTTTTTTCCTTTTTAAGTTAAATATCGTATTTTGTCATCCGTCTTTATGCATAGAGTGTAAGATCCCGTCCGATAGTTTTACGACAAAGCGGCCATATGCCGTCATCTAAAAGAATAAGAGTAAATAAACACCAAAATTATATATTTATATATATAGAATAAAATATCGCCGTTTGTAAACTGTGATGTATTAATGTCCAGGCTGCACTCGGTCGCTCTCCCGATCCTCGCTGAAGACGTGCGCGAAGTGGGCGGCGCTGGCGGAGGTTGTGAGGTTTCAGCTTTCCTAATACAACGAAATTTTTAACAAAGTCCAGAGGGGAAGGGGGATGGTGGCTGCGAATAACTCGCTCGCTCTTCGCGTTTGGCGAGACTGGGCTGGGGGGGGGGGGGGGGGGGGGAGGAGATTCAGCACTGAAGCGGTTTTCGCGGAAATGCGTGCAGCGGTTAAATCCTCCTCGTTGTTTCATAGTGTGCGCGTTGTTTTTTTTCGTTTTTTATTTTATGATAATGATTTATTGTGGTGATATTGATGATAACTGTACCAATGTTAATGATAATGATCATAATTGTAGCTATAGTGGTGATAATTGTAACAATATTAATGATAATGATAATGAACATAATTGTAATAAAAATGATAATTGTAACAATAATAATGATATATTATTGTAATAATAATGATGATAAGTAATAATAATGATGATGATGATGAAATAATAATGATGATGATGATGAAATGATAATGATAACGACGATAACAATTATAGAAATACTATTGAAGGTAATGATAAGACTAAGAATAATGAAGACAAAAGACCATAGACATTTCAGTGAAAGGCCTGGTTTTCCGCGGAAACGTTCCCCGAAGTCAGTTCCCTTCTTTCGTCATTGCATAATGTGTGCGTTCTCTCTCTCTCGAAAAAAGACAAAAAAGAAAAGGCGATTGGAGTGAAAATGTTTTGTGTTAGCAGTCGGCAGTATATTTCACGCCGGCGAAAGGTCAAGTAGGATGAGAGCGACGGATCCCTGTTGAGCTCGGCGGCGTCTTCGCGAGAGGCCGCCCGCCGCTCGCCGCCCGCCGCCCGCGTCTGTCCTTGGGCGGGCGATTCCCACGCGGAGAAGGGGGAGGGGGCCAGGGAAGGAGGTGGGGAGGGGCGCTCGTCTGTTTCCTTGGGATGACACAGGATGCGCCCCCCCCCCCTCCCAATCCCCCTCCCCTTCACCCTCCTAGCCGATCCCCATCCCTTGCAAAACCTCTGATTGGCAGATTCATAATACCCTCGCCGGATCATGAGGGGGATTTGAAGTGGGGGGGGGGGGGGGAGAGGACAGCCACAGACTGACAGATCATTGATTGACTGACTGACAGAGCAAAGAGCGAGTAGGTGATTGATAGTTCCACGCAAAAGCGCAACAGAAAATGAGTGAAGTCCATACGAACGCCGTGAGACATACTGATTATAATTTTATTGTTCATCCATTGGTGTTTTTTTTTTTTCGTTTTTTTCTCTCTTTTTATCTTTCTTTTTCTTTTCATTTGTTTTACGCCAAGACAACCATTCCTTGTATTCCTGTCACGGTTCTGGAAGTCACGTGAGATGTTTGGACTTCGGCTCCAATGCTACTGCCAGCGCGGCTTAATCAGTAAAGAGCGAGGAGACGTATTACGATGTTTTTTATTTTTTATTTATTTCCTTTTTATTTATTTTACTTTGATAGATGGAGATGCTCTATGTTTAAGCGACTTTTTTTTATTTGGTTTGATGGGGATGCTGTATGGTTTATTTTTCTTCCAGTCGCTAGACACGATGTGGAAATGATTTTATGGGAACGGGAAGGGTATATCTTTCAAAGGGGTTGAGTGTGTTTTCCAACGTTAAACTGTAAACTTTTGTTTCTTTGGTACAAACGGCTTTATGTTTCCCTTGCCTTTCGAGTGCTCTCCCACACATTTCCTTTTGTAGTTGTCTTGTTATTCCGTTTTTTTGTTGTTTTTTTCGGCCATGTTCGTCCTCCTTTCTCTTCTGTATGTATATGTATTTGAGTTCTCCATCCTCCACCTTGTTCCTCCGCTTCTCATCAAATTTCCACTCTGGATGTACTCCTCGCCACTCTGTATTCAGTTTCTCGCTGCTCTCTTCCTCCCCTGTGTATTGTCTGTCTGTCAGTTCCAGCCTTGTGCAGTTTTTGCTCCTCGACCCCTTCCCTCGTCCTTCCGCCCGGCGCGCCCCTGCTCCCTGCCCCTCGCCGCCCGATGTAAACACGGCGCTGGGACTCACTAAGGCGATACTTACTGAATGTTTATTATTCATACGCGGCAAACAAGCCCACTTTGTTGACTACATTAACCAATGCTAACTCCGAAAATTGTGTTTGCCGTGCTAAAGTCGAGCGCACAAAAGAAACGTCTTGATTAATTTCCCGGCCGACGAGCTCACAGGACGCCAGGCAAAGTTCCAGGTTTATACAGCCGTTTGGATACTTTTAGCCCGAACGCTGAACTTGTCTCGCGTCCACACCGGCTCCCGGAATCATCCTCTTTGGAGTTAGTGAAGCCGTTCCTGGCTGGCGAGGGAGATGTTAATACAATGGATATTTTCAGGTTTATTAGATAGACTTCCGCACGCGCAGCAAACATGT
>NC_061824.1:25328469-25338469 GCF_019202785.1 Penaeus chinensis
AGAAGAAGAAGAAGAAGAAGAAGAAGAAGAAGAAGAGGGAGAAGGAGATGGAGAAGGAGAAGGAGAAGGAGAGAGAGAGAAAAGGGAGAAGAAGAAGTGATGATGGTTCAGGTGGAGAGGGGAGGGTGAGGGGAGAGGAGAGGAAAGGCAACCATTTGGCCTTCTGCTGAAATAGCAACTTTTAAGACTTGAATTACATGTTCCATTTTCAGGCCTCCCTATTCTAAGAGTTTGAATATGAAGGATTGATTTTTTTTCAACCGGGAACGGGATTTTTTGATACGCAAGAGGTATCTCATCTTTATCTGTTTCCTCTGTTATTAAGTTGATTAACCCCCCCCTCCCCCATACACCCACGGACACGGACTCCCATACGCCCACATTCCTCCGCAACCCCAGGAGGGTGCTCGGCAAAATGGTTCTGGGGAATCTTAATTTCCAACGTTAATTAGATGGGAATAATATTTTTAAGATGGGAGAGAGAGAGAGAGAGAGAGAGAGAGAGAGAGAGAGAGAGCGAGAGCGAGAGCGAGAGCGAGAGCGAGAGAGAGAGAGAGAGAGAGAGAGAGACAAGCAGACAGACAGACAGACAGACAGACAGACAGACAGACAGACAGACAGACAGACAGACAGACAGACAGGCGGACAGATAGGGATGAAGTGTGTATGTATGAAAATACTTGCAAAGCTTCCTGGTCGCGGGAGTTTCCTAGGTTTCCGAGAGGCCGCCGCAGACACCGCCGTCAGCGAGCCCGCGCGTCGACAGATAACAGCTCTTTTTTCCGGCACCGCACGTTTTCAAACAGAACAGCTTTTTATTGTATTAAAACTAAAAGCTATATCAGCACTGACGGGAATGGATGTGTGTGTTTTTGTTTTCCATATTTGTTGATCGAGCTTGTGTATTGATTTCTTTATTGGACGTTAAAATATTATACAGTGTTGTTTGCGCCGCCCCGACGCTAGTGCTCTGTGTATTGGTGACACTGACACGGTCTGATCGGAGCCATTGCAATATTTCAAAAGATTTGGTCTGGTTTCCACCTATAGTTCGTGGATTAGATTTTAATGCACTGTATTTGGTCATGGGAAGTGTTGTTGTAGTGTTGTTAACAGGAGAAAAGAATTGGTGAGTCGATTTGACTGTCCTTTTATAATTGGCATTTTTATTGTGATGGCAGTGATGATGTTGTTAATGATAATGCTAGTAATGGTAAGAGTATTGATCATAGCAATGAGGATAATGATAGTAATAGTAATGATGATGATAATCATGATAATAGTAGTGATGGTATTGATAATAATGAAACAAAATGATAATAGTGATAATAATACTGATAATGACATTAATGATATTAATAATGGTAATAATGTGCTAATAATAGTAATGATATAAATAATGATGTTAACAACGATGATTATAACAGCATTGATAATAATAATATTAATGATAACGATAATAATGTTAATAGTAATAATGATGATAATGATGAAAGTAATCATAATAATAGTAACAATGAAAGTGATAATTGATAATGATGATGGGGTAAAATATTATGGTAGTAATGATGGTGATAATGATAATAGTAGTAATAATGATAATGATAATAGAAAATGATACTAATAATAATGGCAGTAATAATGATAGTTGATGATAATGGTGAGGATAATAATCACAATGAATATAACAATAATGGAAATGATGATAATTGTAATAATAAAGTGATAATAATGACAACGATAATAATAATGATTGTGATGGTGACGATGACCATAAAATGAAAATTATGATAATGACGGTAAACATCATAATAATAATAACAGTTATTTTGGTGATAATGATAATAATAGTAGTGATAATGATCATTATAATAGAAAATATTAATAATGGTAATGGGATCGGTAATAATTATTAATAATAATGATGAAAACATTACAATGAATGTAACAGTAATGATAATAATAATTTTGAAATTGTAATGATGATAATAATAATAATAGTAATAATCATAATGATAATAATAATAATAATAAGTATGATTATAAAAATAAAATTACAATGAAAATGAAAATAATGATGATAATAATGATAATGATATATAATGATAATAATGATTTTAACGACAATAAGAGTAATAGTAATGACAATGATAATTTTGGTGATAATGAAATGATAATGAAGATAATAACGATTGTAAAGATAATTATTGTGATTATGAAAATAAAGATTATATATGATAGTGATAGTAGCAATGATAATAAGTTTGATAAAAGTGATTTACAGTTCCAATTGTAGTGAATGCCCATGGGAACAAGGGTATTTGCAAACACCAAATCCGACCGATTATTGAAATTCCTTTGAGTGAATCAATCGCTTCGCAAATATATATTTTTCTTTATTTTTATGCCCGCTAACTTGTTTTTGTTTATTGGAAACTAGGCAGCCAGTAAGAGATATAGATTTAAAAAATGGTCACCTTACACGAGATATGTGTAAGTGAGGATGTTTTTGTCAATGTTGATGTTATTGCTATTGGAAGCGGATGCAACCGGCGTAAGAATTACAGATGTTTGTTTTATACATTTTTTAAAGGGTAAATGTGGGTGCGTCGGCAGTTGCAAGGTGTCCCGATATTGATTTGTTGCAAAAGCAGTGCATTCTCGTTTTGTGAAAAAAAAATTGTGTATTGTTAAAGAAAGCGTTCGTTTGAGAGGCAGTTGAAAAGCAGTTTCATAAGTACAGGTACGATTCTTGTTTAAAAAGATGAGTTCGTTTAAGTTCTCAACAAAGGCTTGCATTAGAAGTACAGTATAGGAGAATGCGTTCTCATTCTTCCAAATGAGATGTTCTGAAGTTTAGAGGAATTATCTAAACCCAGTGCAGACACGAATCGACTCCGGCCAGGGCTCGCCAGCCCTTTCTCAACCCAGCGACGGCCATCGTGGGGCGGTAGATGCATTAATACATCATCTGCACTCCTCTCTATGCCCTAATGAAATCTCGAAAAAAATTGCTCTGTAATTACTGCGCCGGAAGGGTGGCTGAATTAATTTCTGTCGAGCCCACTTAATTACCTCTTAGTCTGACTGTGGATGGTCGAAAATTGAATATGATCTTGAGCTCATTAATCAACGATATTTTTTTTCTTCCTTTTTTCAGGTGAGTGATGAAGATCGGATGCCCACCCCCCTACCCCCTCCCGCCGCCTCGCCTCCCTCCCCACCCTCTCGCCGGCCGCCCGCACGCCCGTCGCCCCGCCGGCCGCCCTCACGCCCGTCGCCCCGCCGGCCGCCCGCGCTGAGCCGCCCTTCCGTCACGCCGGTGAGCTCGGCCTCCTGATTGAGGACTCTCTTTCTCATTCTATCTCTCTCTCATTTTGTCTTTCTCTTATAATTCTTTCTTTCTCTCATTTTGTCTTTCTCTTATAATTCTTTCTTTTCTTTGTTTCTTTCTCTTTCTCTTGTACTCTCTCTCCATCTCTCTCTCTCTCTCTCTCTCTCTCTCTCTCTCTCTCTCTCTCTCTCTCTATCTCTCACTCCAACCTTCTCTTTGTACCTTCTTAATTTAAGGATAAAAGCTCGAAAGTATTTTTCTCTTTTCCTTTTTAGTTTCATTACGTGTTTTTTTGCGACAAAATTATCTCTTTGAAGTTGTAAGAGAGTGTGTCCAGTGCGAGCGGGGAATTAGAGGAAGTTTCCGTTGCACATATAGACATGTTTTTTTTTCCCCCTAGTGTCTCGGGTGGTCAGATCTCGTCGATGTTTATTTTTTTTTTTCCTTAGAAATATATATACCCCGCCTTTTAAGAAAAAAAAAAGAGTAATGGTCTTTTTTTCCCGCCCACTGAACAAGCCGTCGTGTGCTGCTTAATAGAGAAGAAAGGCGCAGGGAAGCGTTTCTTCTTCCTCCACGAAAGTTGGGGACGTTTTGTTTTGTTTTTTCAAAAATTCTGTTAAATGCAGAATAATGAATAGAGTTTCGTTGGCAAGTTTTTCGTTTGAAGCGTGAGTTGAGGATGTAACGAGAATAGGAAACAAACACGGACATCATACGCATACTCACTTGAACGTGCACACGCACGCACACACACGAGCGCGCACACACGCGCACACACACACACACACACACACACACACACACACACACACACACACACACACACACACACACACACACACACACACACACACACACACGCACGCACACACGCGCACACACACGCACACATACACACACATGCGTATTAGGGAGTGAGAAGGTAATTGTTCCATCACATTATTTTGAATATCAGTTTCTTCGAACCAAAAAGCAAATAAGGAAACGATTTACCAAAAGTTATGATAAGAAATTCCAGTCGTTTAGAAAGAAAAGATGATGCTAGATTCACTCAGACGGACGGGGAAAGTGTCAAAAAGGTACTAATTAGCATTTCTGTAAAATTCCCAACTGAGGTGTGCTCTTCATGAATCTCGGCTGAGCGAAAAAAGGAAAAGGGAATGTACTTTTGAACAAAGATGCGTGTCTCTTTTAGGGGGAGAACGTTAAAGATACTTATTTTATATTTTATATATTTTATATATTTGTTCATTAGGTTCATTAGGTATGTGAGATATAATGTAAAAACGTACGGCTTAGTTTATAGCCTTTGATACTTAACATTGCATATTTACATCATTGCTATCACTACGCTGCTAGCTTGTTTATTTTAGTCATATCACCTAATTCACGTGTTCATCGCCTTTGCACCAGTCACTAGAGCAACAAATATCCTCATTGGTGAGTTCCAGGTAAAAAAAAAGTACCCGGGGTGTATCTGCGCCCTCTAGCGTATTGGCTTTTGTCTCGTCAACATGACTGGCTGCATAGTCACGGTCTATGGCGTCACTAATGAGGATATGGCAAACCACTGGCATGACGTCACTAGCAGATGCCATCCAGTTGTTACTTAAACTGGGCCATTGATGCATTTCATTGTAGGTGACACAATCCTCTTGGACAAACTACTGGGCAGAGGGTGGCTAAATGATTATTCTTTAGCATGTACGTACCTAAGTCCACTTACGTTTTTTGCACAATACTTACAGGCGGCACCCCGTATTTCCACCATGAGATAAATATAAATCACATAGATAGAAATACATAATATATGAAAGGGTAATTAAATTGTTATTCGCTTTCGGTGCCCACTTTCCATTGAGTTAATTATATCAGAGACTTTTACCATGGACTCGTCATATCCAAAGGGGGGCACCGTGTTAGGACAAGGAGAGGACGAATAGTCCCTCTACACCATAAACATGCATTCTATAGGCAGTGAACAGCATATACAACCTATAACCAGTATATATAACACACATATCTTATAACCACCAACTAACACACGACCCTACAACCCAATAAACAACAGGAAGAAATTGAAGCCCTCGGCCCGCCTCTCCTGCGACGCCCTCCTCGCCTTCTACAGCGAGGGGCAATAAAGAAGCTCCGGGAAACTCATAACATCAATCATACAAGACGTGTTCTTGTCGAGGCTACATCGGCCCGAGTCAAATACCATGGCCCGAGAACGTCTAGTGAACTCCAAGGCAATATTGATATGTGAATAGCAGTGCTTTGTCAATATTGAGAGTAAGAGTGTGTGTGTGAATGTGTGTGTGTGTGTGTGTGTGTGTGTGTGTGTGTGTGTGTGATTTCTAGCCTTCTGTCGTTTGTTTACTTGTTTACTTGTTTATTTATTTATGTATGTCAAGTTCTCAAAGACTGCGTTGAAACATTAAAATAGTGAATTCTAGACAGCTATGCCACCAACTTTTACTTTCAAATAAACTAAAAAAAAAAAAAAAAAAAAAAAAAAAAAAAAAAAAAAAAAAAAAAAAAAAAAAAAAAAAATAATCATGCTAAAAATGTGTGAGTGCTTTATGAATCCGTTATTTTTGCTGATAATTCCCTTGCGTTTTGTCTCTTTCCCTGCCCCTCCCCTCTCCCCTCCTCTCCTTTCCTCTCTCCTCCTTTGTTATCCTCCCCTCCCCTCATCTCCCATTCCCTTCCTCTTGCCTTCCCTCCTCTCCCCGCCCCTTCTTTTTTTCCTCCTTCCTCTCCTCCCCTGTCAACCTTCCCCCTCATCCCTTCCCTCCCTCCCCTCCCTCTCTATCCTCCTCCTCCCACTCCTCTTCTCCTCTCCTGTCTTCTCTTCTCCTCTCCCATCCCAACTTTCCTCCTCCTCCCCATCTCCCCCTCCCTCCTCCTCCCCATCTCCCCCTCCCATCCGGACTAGCGCTATGCCCCCTCCCCCTCCATCCGCCATTCCTCCCTTCCCCTTCCTTGTCTTTCTTTCTCTCTTTGCACGTGGCTGAATGAGCGCTTTATTCATTAGCCGGAGAGCTCTGGCCCTTAGTTTTTTTTCCCCCCGCGGATTAAAATATTACATATGAAATTCCTCCCGTGGCTGTGCGTCAAGGGAGGAATGAGTCCTTGTACATAACTCGTGTGTAAGCGAAGAAGGCGAATCGAAGTCCCTCCGCAGTATCTGGGGCTTCCAAATGCGACTCTGAATGTTTAAGATGCCATGATAAGAGGGTCGTAGACGAATATCGATGGAGTCCAGGAGTATATATTATTTACCGTTTGATATCGCATTCTTGTTAAGGCGGTCAGTCATAGACGGCAAATCCAACAAGCTCACTAGGGTATGACCGCATATCTAGTGTATATCTGGTGGATACTGTTCAATATACAGATCCCCGTTTTTTTTCGCAAATAGAGATAAAGAAAATATGGGAATAAATCCAGTCCCTGTCGCGTTCCCCCGCAGCTGCCAGTGTCTGCTCGGCGAGACTCCTCCTCGCAGGCCCACCACGTCCAGCCTCGAGGGAAAAGACCGTATAATAGTCCTTGGTAATGAGATGCACGACTCATGCTCTTGCAGGCACTGCGTCCATCCTGCGAGGAATTTTGGGCTGCGTTTCCCTGTTTTCCTTTCCTTGTTTTTCGAGAAGGACGTGGTAATTCAGTGTTACATAATGATTTCTTCTCCTTTTATGTGAGTTGGTTGTTCTGGTAATCATATATATATATTTTTTAATGTACTGGTAGATAATAGCATGACAGATGTTCACTAAGAATATTTTTACCCAAAGCTTTATCCAGTTAATTAAAGACATTAAGTTGTCGGTTCATTGTACCACAATGCTAGCATTAAGATTTGTGCTACATGATAGTGCACGAATTAATCAACAGTGAAATAATGGGCTCACGCACGCAGGCTTTTCGTGTGTTTGCTTGTTTACTTCTGTTTGTGCTATGCATGCGCGTGCGGTTGTGTTTGTTTTTGTTTTTGTCGAAAGGGCTGCCAGCCAAGCGACGTGTTTATGCGTGAATGACAAGAGAGAGTTCAACGGCGAACCAATTTCCTTTTGCGGTGATGGTCATCGACCGAAAACGGTGGCTCAGTTTCACTTGAAGCAAATGGTCCATTGTGAGTAATATTCTTACATCGAGGTGCTGCGGGGGTTCTGGAAGTGCGGAACGCGGCTGTCTTGTTTTCAAATCTTGTTTCTCAGTCTTCTTTCCAACTTTTCCTTTTTTTGCACTGGCGGTGGCCTAAGGACAAGAGAGGAAGGCGTAAACAAATAAACAAACTTCTTACAAGAAAGAAAGAAAGAGAAAATTGAACTACGAATACGAAGGCAGAGAAGAGAAAAGAAAAAAGGAGAGGATAATTGAAGCAGAACCCCCCCATCCCCCCACCCCTCATAAAACAACAACAACAACAAAAACTTTTGGTCAGTTTCCCCCCTCGGATTCCTTGACTTTCCCGAGCAAGAGGAGAGGAAAGGAATGTGTGCAGACGTAATGTGACATAAGGAGGTGCGTGACGGCAGGTGGAGGTTCGTGACTGGCGTGGCGGCGTCGCAACCCGGCGGCCAGTGGGCGTGACTCCCGTGCTAGAGGAGGCTGCGGGCGGTCTTTATGGAGTAATAAACATCTATTTGCTGGACGCGGGTCAAAGTTCGCCACACATAGAGGGTAGAAGGAGGAGGAGGAGGAGGAATAGAAGAAGAAGAAGAAGAAGAAGAAGAAGAAGAAGAAGAAGAAGAAGAAGAAGAAGAAGAAGAAGAAGATAAGGAAAAAGAAGAAGAAGATGAAGATAAGGAAAATTAAGAAAATAAAAATAGTGGAAAAGACATAGTGAAAGTAATAATAGACAAGCATGGAGACGTTCCAAAATGCGGCACACATAAAGTGCGAAAGAAGAAGAAGAATAAAAAGAAGAAGAAGAAGGAGGAGGAAGAGGAGGAGGGCGATGAACAGGTAATGATAGATAAGGAGGGACATGGAGGGTAAAGGTCGAAAGGGAGAGAGGAGGACAAAGATAAATTCTCAAGTGTCACTGCCTAGTCTGAGATTGACGTTAACGAAGGGAGAAGGGGCAGGGAGAGTAGGAAGGGGAAATCGGAGAAGGGGGGTGCCGATAATGGGATAGAAAGAGAGAGAAAGGCAGTGAAATAATGTTTGGAAAGACTTGAAAATTTAGAATATACAGGAACAAGAGGTAATTGAGAATAAAAAATAAAAGAAAGGCGTAAAGAAAAGATACCGCCATGTCTTAATCCTCAATTTTAGAAGCTCATGATTAATCAAGCGAAGCGAGATGCGCGGGGGACGGACGGGTTGCTTGTGGATTTAGGTGGATGTGGATGAGGGAGCTTCGGCCGCGCTCGCCATTTTCAGTCCTTTTCCCTCTTTTTCCTTCCGCCCCTCGGCCCGCACGCGCTACTTTCCCCTACGCCCCATTTGCACGTTTTGTTCCTCCTCCTTCTTCCGCTTTTCTTTATTCTCCTCTACCTCCTTCTTCATCGTCATCTACATCTCCATCATCATCATCATCATCATCATCATCATCATCATCATCATCATCATCATCATCATCATCATCATCATCATCATCATCAATCTTTTTCTTCTTCATCTCCTCCTCCTCCTCCTCCCTTCTTCTATTTCTTCTCCTCTTTTTCTTCTCCTCCTCCCCCTTCCCTTTTTCTTTCGTCTCCTCCTCCAATTTCTCCCCTGTCACCATTTCCTCCTCCCCTTCTTCCTCCTCCTCTTTCACATGGATTTTAAGGGCTCTTGTTTACACCGCAAGTCTATGATAATCCGTATTTTTCCTCTAAGGCATCGAGCTTGTTGTCCCGGAGTCTTCCCATGTCCATCTTCATGTTGTGGGATGTCGAATCGATAGCGGTACAAAGCGAAGACAACAGGTATAAGACCAAACGAGGAGCACCTCAGGCCCACAGGTACTCGGGTGGGGGTGGGGGGGGTGGGGGTGGAGGGGGAGCTGTTGCTGTGCTGCTGCTGTTTTTTTTTTTTTGCTGGTGCCGCGCTCGGTATGGTGCGTTGGGCTAAAAGAGGATGGATTTAATGTTGAATGTTGGTTTTTTCCTTTTCTTGCTGGTTTTGTCTTTTGTTCTCCTGTATTTTTTTTCTTTTGACTCCTTGACACTACTTTTCTCTCTTCTCTCCTTCCCTCCTTCCCTCCCACCCTCTCTCTCTCTCTCTCTCTCTCTCTCTCTCTCTCTCTCTCTCTCTCTCTCTCTCTCTCTCTCTCCCTCCCTCCCTCCCTCCCTCCCTCCCTCCCTCCCTTCCTTCCTCCCTCCCTCCCTCCCTCCCTCCCTCCCTTCCTTCCTCCCTCCCTTCCTCCCTTCCTCCCTTCCTCACTCCCTTCCTCCCTCTCCCTCCCTCTCCTCCCTCTCCTCCCTCTCCTCCCTCCCTTCCTCCCTCCCTCTCGCTATCTATCTATCTATCTCTTTTTTGATTACCACGCTTTCCCACTTTCTCACTCTCTATCCCTCTTCCCTCTCTCCTTGCTTCCCCTCTCCCTCTCCCTCCATCGCTGTTTCAGCCAATTTCCCTCATGTTTTCCCCTCTTTCCCCGACTCTATCCCTCTCCCTCTTCCCCTTCCTCCCTCCCCTTCCTTCCTTTTACCCTTTTCTTGAGGG
>NC_061824.1:25348469-25355969 GCF_019202785.1 Penaeus chinensis
CAGGAGTCCCCCCCACCAACAAACCACCCACAACTATTCCACCGTTCTAAGCCAGATCGGGAGGTTAAACAACCGGTCCCTACACCTCCACTGACTTAATAGCCTACCCACCCCCACATAATACAGCACGTCAGGACATTCCTCCGCTACTGCCCTATAAAAAAACCAATGCGAGACGGATTCGAGGAGCTCTTTGCGCTTCGGAAAAGAAAAAGATTCGGCTTAAAAATGGAATAAGAGGGTATGTGATAAGTAGGCTAAATGGAAGTAATTAATTAGATAGATGGGAATTCTTTCCCTCCTTTTAATTTCCCTCCATCCGTTTCTCTCTCTCTCTCTCTCTCTCTCTCTCTCTCTCTCTCTCTCTCTCTCTCTCTCTCTCTCTCTCTCTCTCTCTCTCTCTCTCTCTTTCGCTCTATCACTATCTATCTATCTATCTATCTATCCAACACGTTTCTTCCCTCCCATCCTCTCCTTCCCGATTTGTCGTCTACCTTTTTCTCTCTTCCTCCATCTCCTCTCTCTTCTTCCTCTCTATACCTGCTCATTTATTAGCCTTCTTCTCATACCGCTCCATCTTGGCTTCATTTCTCCTCGTAGCAGAATTGCGTTTGTTTTTATTTTTACTCGCAAACTATTTTAAATAATGTAACAGCGGCTCCGGAATATTTCCCTTGTAATGGTCCTCCTCTGAAAGGCCTCATTAGTGTCGAGTGGGACCGTATTGTGCTTTGTCCTCGATGCTGTGGTGTTGTGTGTGTGTGTGTGTGTGTGTGTGTGTGTGTGTGTGTGTGTGTGTTTAGATACATGTGAGCTATGTATGTGCTGGCGTACGTGTGTGTGGGCCAGCTGGGCAGGTCTGTTTACATAGTTATTTTTGCGTAGGTGGGTGTGATGTGTGTGTGTATCTTGGGAGGGGGGATTTTAAACTTTTAGCGTCGCTGTTGCTTATATTCGTCATTTTATTGCATTTATATGTTGCTGAAAGGTTGGGTCATTCTCCTGATGATGGTGTTTGGCCTGTAGTATGTGAGGAAGCCGAGGCCGTTCGAAGCTCGGGTTAAAATTGGAATCGATCAGCATAATTCAGAGTTTATGAATTCATACCTCATAGATGAACGCGCAGGCATGCAAGAATGTGAGCGTATAAATGCATAATAGTGTGTATATGTTGATGTGTTGTGCCTGTGTTTGTGAATATGTATATAACAGTTTGTGTTTTTGAAAATATGGTTTTGTATACGTTGTTCTGCCAATTTTATATATCCGTCGATAACTTCATGTGAATCCAAACACGGCAGACAGCATTGTGCAAACACGACAGAACCGGCAGTGGCACTCCGGCTCTTGGTACTCTCGGCCGAGGGTTCTGATGCCGCTATTAACAAGGGCTCACTTTCTGGCACCGCCCTTAGTCAGCGGAGGATACAGGAGGATTCTGCCCTAATGCCTTCATAATTACTGTAGTAGTTGGCTGTGTTGTTTGGGAGAGCCGCTCTTCATTGCGAAAGCTGGGTAAAAGGAACTCGTTTTGAGTAATTGTCTTTTTTTACCTCTTTTATTGAATCTCCTGCACTAGATACTTGTTATTGCAATAATATTCGATGAAGTAGAGACCGTCGGAAGTTGATATTATTGCAAAGAAAATAATTTTGCAGATACATTCGACGGGACAGTTGCAATCGGAGGCTGACATTATTACTCCCATTGCCATCCAGAATGCTAATTACACCGGAGAGGAATTTATTAGTTACCCCTGTAAGTGTCGTAGAGGGAAAATGACCCTGCTAATTAAGCCCGAGTGAGGGAATCGGGCGGATAGAGGGAAAGCGAGAAGGAGTGGAAGAGAGAGGGATGAGGGTGATGGAGAGTGATAAAGAAAGAGGAATTAGCAAGTAGGAAGTTAGGAGGAGGTAGGGGTGAGATGTAATGAGAAAATACAGGTAGGAGTGTTAAAGGAGGATAGGGGAGAGTGACAAAGAAGAGGAATTAAGGAGAAGGAAGGGTGTGGGATGTAATAAGAAAAAAGAGGGAGGAAATTTGTAAAGAGGGGAAAGAGATATACGTGGTGAAGGGAGATATATAAAATAAGAAGAATTATGGAAAAGGAAAGAGCGAGAGAGAGAGAGGCGAGGTCCAACGTGTTAAGAAAAATAAAATTTCGGGTGTCATAGAATAGGTAGAAAGGGAGAGAGAGGAGGAGGAAATTATGCTTTAAGAATCTACCTGCAGTAAGAAAAGGAATTCTACAAAAAAGAACAGGAAGAAAAGAGCATCAAGAAAAGAAGAAAACAGAAATTCTGATTTCGAAACTTTTTATCATCTATTTTTCTAATACAATAATTGGTAGTAATGTGTTCGGTCAGTTGCAGATTGTTAAGGAGGGATTCATTTAGAATGTGAAGAACAAAGGAAATTAAATTGAATTAGAGAGAAATAGGGGATGAATAAAGAAATAATTTTAAAAATGGGGAAATAGGGAGGAAAGAAAAGACAGCGCAGAATGAGAAGTGAGGATAGATAAAGGTCGTAAAGTAAGAATAAGAGTATGAGAGAATAATAACAGAAAAACAAGCAATGAAAAAAATAAATACAGTGATGGAATAGACATAAAACAGAAATAGAGTGATAAAACAATGCAATATTTTTAAGACAATTGATAAAGTGAGGCCGTAAACAACAGCTGCGACAGACGACAAAAATAGAAACCCGGGGAAGAAAGTAAAAGGAAAATAAGGCGTAACCGAATGCAAGAAGAACAGCTGCGACACTAAAGAATAGTCTTGAGGGAATAAAGATTACGAGAGAAAAATGGAATGAGAATGGATCGTGAAAATCAAATCGAGTGATAAGATAGCAACAGAGGACTAAAACGATAATTTTTTTTTTTTTATTTGTATTTAAAGATAATGATAAAGTCAGACCACAGACGACAAGCTGCAACAAATAGCAAGGGAAACGAAAGTAGGAGGAGAGAAGAGCGAACAGGTGCAACAGGTGTAAGAAATATCGGAAGAAACGCGAAGGAGAAAGAGAGAGAATAGAAGAAATAAAGCATTAAACAAAAAGGAAAGAAAGGAAGAAAGAAAGAAAACGAGAGCAAAGTAAACGAGGAGAAGCGAGGAGATGAAAAGTGAGAAGGAAAGTGGGAGCGAGAGAGAACACTAACCGCCTGAGAGACTTCGTGCTAAATCCCTCTCTTTCTTTCGTCATTAGATAACATAGCCGAGTGTCCGTCCGAGAGGTTATTTAAAAAACAGCGAACTATCTTGTGCCATCAAGTCCTTTCTCTTGTCTCGCCGAGAGGTCGAAGGCGTGGACGCCCTTGTTTTTATAATACGCAGGGCAGTAAGGGCACGAGAGTAAGGACAGGGCCATTAGAATGTGAGACACGAGTGTTTCATGTCCCGGGATGGAGTCGGATGGGCGGCGAAGGATGGAGGGATTAGTCCGCACGCGATAAAGATCTGCGTCTGCATACCTTGCATTATCCCCGCCTGCGCCGCCGAGCCGTCCTGACCCTTTTTTCTCGGCCGCGTCTGCCGCTGCTTCTGCTCGGGCGTCAGAGGTCTGCGGATGTTTAATTGTGTGCGGGTTGGGGGCTGTTCGCGGGGCTGCTTGATTTCATATTTTATTTTGATTTGCTTTCTGAGACAGTAGAGAGGGAGGGAAGGAAAGAGGGAGGGAGGGTGGGTGGGTGGGAGGGAGGGAGGGAGGGAGGGAGGGAAGGAAGGAAGGAAGGAAGGAAGGAAGGAAGGAAGGAGGTAGAGAAAGAAAGAAAGAAAGAAAGAAAGAAAGAAAGAAAGAAAGAAAGAGGGACACAGCCGCATATAAAAAGACAAAACAAGCAAACGCGAAAGAGAGAGAGGGGGGGGGGATCATGTGTACACTGGCGCGTACACGACATACAATCCTTTAAGAGATTAACCACTGCGACCAGCCTGCGCTCCAATCTCAATGATTGCTCAGTCTACAGTATTTGCCCAGAATTGCATTCTAGAAAATGGCTTGCTTTGCAGTGTAAACAAGGGAAGCCTCTAAGCAAACAATTTTAGAAGGAAGGACGCATGTAACTGGACGTTTCAGGTAGACATCCAGAAGCAAGGCGTTTTGCAAAGACAAGAAGGAAATGTGACAGTTAAACAGACGTTAAAGTACATAAAGAGACAGAGGGGCAGACAGACAGACGGACTGAGTTGGGGGAGCCGTTTGGTGCGCACATGATATTTCTTTTTTCAATGTCAATGTTGCATTCACCCTACCCAAATATTGCTTGATTGTTTTCCTTCGCCGCCAAGGCCATTTCTGCTTCTAATCGACGCAGCCGTTTCGTCTCTGGTTTGTGGCATTTCGCTTTATTTCTTCCGTTTGCCTATTGTGTGATTTAGTCACGCGTTGTCGATGCATTCACAACGAGCTAATTATTACGTGAGTGGTGTGTCAGTGTTTCGCCGGCGCGTGAGGCTTGTTGGCAGATGGATGTGTTGCTTGTGCGTGCCGCTTGAAAAGAACAGAACGGACGTACTTGTGCAAGTTGGATAAATCTTTCATGGTATATATTTTTATCAATGCGTTAATATGTGTGTGTATGTATGTGGTAGAAAAACAAACAATGTTGAAACTGGATTTATTGATGATCCACCTGGATCCCATTATCAGACCTGAAGATGGAATCCAGGTGTTGTCTCATTATTAGTAAATCTAGTTTGTTCACTGTGAGTTTTTCAGTTTTACAGTAGTATCAACACGGTAGAGTGTTTTACCATTCATGTATGTATGTACAGTACATGTGTATAAATGACTCTATATGTATGTATAAAGAGCGCACACAGGTGTACTGTTCAAAAGACAATAATTTGATAGACTTCGTAACTTTCAGTAATGACAAAATAAGTACAGAGAAACCAAGCACGTGTGCCATTAAAGCAATTGTGACGCCCTCTCTAAATTTCGAAAATCAGAACTTTTGGTTCTAAAAATAACCCCAAATTACAACCGCCGTTTGCCGATTAAAAACGACTTCACGACAAATGGGATGATTAAGGAATTTTTTTTTTTCTCCTGGCAGATGGGACTTTTACGGCCTCGGTCCTTAATCCTCGAGACATACTTTTAAGTCTTGATCAATGCGTTCATTATCTCGTGGCTTACGAGTAATTCCTTTTGGCTTCTGCTGAGTGACCCCGTGATTTTTCTCTTCCTGTTTTCTATGTCGTAAGTTATTTGTTATGCACTTTTGCATGTCGGGTTTTCTTTTCGGTATTGCATTTTTTATGTGTTTGCGTTAGCGGGCGAGTAAATATTTTAGTGGCCTTCCCTTTGTTGTAGAACATGCTTTGATAGTTTATGCTCAGACATAGTGTTTCCCTTCTCTTTGTTGTAACATTTTCGTTATTCTTTTTTTTTTTCTCTCTCATCGACTCTCTCTCTCTCTCTCTCTCTCTCTCTCTCTCTCTCTCTCTCTCTCTCTCTCTCTCTCTCTCTCTTTCTCTCTTTCTCTCTTTCTCTCTTTCTCTCTCCCTCCCTCCCTCCCTCCCTCCCTCCCTCCCTCCCTCCCTCTCTCTCTCTCTCTCTCTCTCTCTCTCTCTCTCTCTCTCTCTCTCTCTCTCTCTCTCTCTCTCTCTCTCTCTCTCTGTCTGTCTCTGTCTCTGTCTCACACTCTTTTCCGTACTCGCTCATTCACTCCCTCTCTTATTTTCTTACTTTATTTTTTTTTTCTGCTTCTCTCCCGGTGTCTCCTTACCTATAGTATTTGCCCGTTTCCGGAAATCTCACCAACAAGTGGCTTCCGGATCACAATAACGGCCATTGCACAGCGAGGAGAGAAGGGAAGGGCCCTATGGTCGTTAGGGAAAGGGGGGGGGGGGGCGGAAGTCGACTCGAAAACGCCTTTTTTTCCCTTTTCTTCTCTCTTCCTCGTCCCCTCGTTGTTTCCCCTCTTTGTTCTCCTTTCCTCCTCTTCCGTGTCTGGTTACCGGATCCTCTTCTCCCCCCCCCCCCCCCCGTTTCGTATCCCCTGTGGACACCGACGAGGCGCGAGGTCATCAGGCTACATCAGTCCATTAAAGAAAGGGAGAGGCCATTTCTCATGATCTTGTCTTAGGCTTGAAGTTTCTCCCTCTCGCCCTCACCGCGCGTTCGCTTCGCCTCGTCAGATGTCGAGAGTGTAGTTGGCTGGCTATTGGCTTCGTGACTAGGGATTCTCATTGTTTATACTTTTGTTTTTGTGTTTTTGTTTTTTGTTTTTTTTTTATTCTGTTTTCGGTTTATGTTCCGTGTTTTTCTTTCCTTTTTTTTGTGTGTGTGTTTGGATTTCCTGTGGGCAGGTTAGTATAATCCAAGTCCAGTCGGTTATTATTATTTTTTTTTCCCCTCTCGCAGTGTCCGATTGTTGTATCAGAGTCATGAATTGTTTTGCATTTCAAAAATGCTCTTTTTTTTTCTTTTTCGTCTTCTATTTTTACGAGAGTGAAGGTTGTAATCCATGCTGGCTCTAGGGCGCGTGTGCTTATGGCGAATCTGTTGGTTTGATTCGCTGAATTACCTGAAAGATTATTTTACGCTTCTAATTACTCGTCCTAGAATCTTTTCGGGAATAGTTGTGTGTTTATATATAATCTAATTAAAGTTTTCCATTCTGTGAAATGTATGATAAATTTTTAATGGAAATTTTTTTATATATTATTATGGCAGAGTTTATCATATTGTTTTATTATATTTATATGTGTGTGTGTGTGTGTGTGTGTGTGTGTATGTGTATGTATAGCGCTTGATGATAATGAACGGATACACTGAGTAATCTGTGCTGCTGATCATTTTTATTATTGTCTCTTATATCCAAACACGGAATAACTCATGATCGCATAAACAGCAACATGATCGATATAATTCAATAAAATTCAATTAACAGGAATAAAAGTTTACCTCATCTGACTGTGTTTGGTATTTATATTACCGTACAGCAGAGAGAGGGAGAGAGATTAATGTAATTTGTCCGGGCGTATAAGTTAGTTAAAGCAATTAGTCTAGTCTCGCGCATTACTGAAATTGCAGACTCCCCACAAGGTAAGTAGATGGAGTATTGCAAGGGCCCTTGTGCAACTGCCTTAATCATCGGGCGCCGGGAAAAGGAGGAGATTAACTCGTGCTCAAAGGAGCCCTGCCTTCCCTCGCGGGCCATTCCTCCGCCGCCGCTCTATGGGGGATTGCGCGCCAGATCTCTTGCACTTGCTGCCCTGCTTGGGAGACCATTTCCTTGACGGCTTTCAAACAAGACAATTTTTTTTTTTTTTTTTTTTTTTTTTTTTTTTGACGTCCCTTTGAAACGTATTTTATTTTTGTTTTTTGAAACTGATTGTTTTTTCCCTTCTTTTTAGTGTGTGTGTGTGGGGGGGGGGGCTTGTTTTCGTAGGTTTTGATATTTTCCTGAAACTGAAAGGTTATTATCTCCTGGCACGCGGATATCGCTGCCCGCGTCCCGGCGTGTCACTTTCGCCCTTT
>NC_061824.1:25373469-25385969 GCF_019202785.1 Penaeus chinensis
GGGGCGGGGGCGTCCGGGGCAGGGCATGCGTAGCGGGGGCCGCCAGGAAATCGTAAGCATCGGGGGAGGGGCAGCGGCGGCAGAGACTGGGTCGTGCGCTGGCCGGTGTTTTGCAAGAAGAGGTCAAGTGCGCGGGGAAGTCTTTTACGCCGAGGGAGGTAGCGCTCCTGCTCTTTTGTTTACAGTGTTGTTGATTAATACTGCTATTTTTGCGTCGTTTTGCTTGCTTTTGCGGGCGCTGGGAAGACAGCTGTTTGCTTACCGTGAAAGAGGTGGTTTAGTGGATGGCATGAGCGTTCATGTCGGAACACAAGGAGGTGTGCATGTCTGGAAAAGGTTTTCGGTGAAAAACAACAGAAGGGCTTTTTTAACCGTGATGGCGTGCACGTGCAATATACACACACTGGTTGCAAGTGTGTGTACATGTTTGTGTGTGTTTATGATGTACTGTATGTATGCAAGTAAGTATGTGTACGTGTATTTGCAATTGTGTATGTGTACAGTACACGTGCGTTGTACACGCCCACAATTATCACTGTTCAGTGGATGTGGCGCTGTATAATCTCTTATGTATGTGATATGAATATAAATGTCAGGCCGGAATCCGAGTGCATAAATTAACAAGTAGAGTTTCAACCACAACACGCACACAATCATACCATTGTAACCCCGCAATCGCCGTAACGCTGTCTGAGTGACAAGCACTCAAGCACTCGTTAATTGAAACATCGCGCCATTTAGCACTCGCCATGTCACTTGCGACGCACATCACAGATGATGCCCCTTGTTTAGGACACGTTAAAAAAGGAGTGTTTTTGACATGCTTATCAGTAGCCAAACAAACCACACGTGGCTGAGTAATAGATCGCTTTACTCCCACGCTTATATCAACAATTCCCTCCCCCCTATCCTATTTTTTTTTATCCTCTTCCCATCCTCCCCTTTCTTCTTCCCCCTCCTCTCCTCCATTTTTTTATTCTTTCGATATTCCTCCCTGCTCTTATCCCTTCTTCCCTTTCTTCTTTCCTTCTCCTCTCCCCTTCCGCCTCTTCTCCTCCCTTGTTTTCTTCCCCTTCTCTTTTTCTCCTTTTACCTAATCCACCTCTTCTTCTCTCCTCCTTTTCTTCATCCCCATCCCTCCCCTTTCTTCCTCCCTCTTTCCTTCCTTCCAGCCTTCCTTCCTTCCTTCCTTCCTCCCTTCCTCTCTTCCTCTCTTCCTTCCTCTCTTCCTCCCTCCCTCCTTCCTTCCTTCCTTCCTTCCAGACACCCCCCCCCCCCCCCCGCCGGCGGATATCCCCACCCTGTTCAAACCAACCAGTCAAAAGTTATCCAACATTAAACACCAGTTACATCTGTCAATAGTTGGGGAACACGGCGCCCTCTTGTCGATATATGTTAAAATGTCTGTGTTTCCCGCAAAAGGGGTTTTACACCATTGGGTTGCCTTTTTTTTTTTTTTTTTTTTTTTTGCTTTTTTTCAATTGTTTGGGTGCCGTGGGGTGCAGATTATTTGTTGGGGTTATTTGTTGAATTTGCATCTTTTGTAGATGTAGATGTGTGTTGCTGAATATGCAGCTTTTGTAGATGTAGATGTGTGTTGTGGGGATAGGGATGGAAGAAGTGAGGAAAGAGGGAAAAGAGGAAAGGAGGAAGGGAGGGAGGGAGAGAAAAGAGAGAACGGGAGAGGAGAAAAGATGGAGGGGAGATAGTTTAAGGGGAGAAGAGAAGAGAGGAGAGAGGAGAGAGAGGAGAGAAGAGAGGAGAGAGAGAGGGGGGGAGAGGAGGGAGGGAGGAGGGAGGAGGGAGGAGAAGAGAGAGAGAGGAGAGAGGGAAGGGGGGGGGAGGGGGGGGGGGGGGAGGAGGCCGGAAATTTTAGAAAGAAAGGCAAAATTTTGAGAGGGGAACCAGCAGACGAATGAGGGGGAGGGAACAGACACGAAGTCCTGGACCAACGTTGGGGCCAGAGAACGAACCTGAGGAACGAGACCGAAGAAAATCACCAGGGACACGAATATAGAGGTGATTGAAACACCCCCATAGGGACGAAGACAAAAAAAAAAAAAAAAAAAAAAAAAAAAAAAAAAAAAAAAAAAAAAAAAAAAAAAAAAAAAAAAAAAAAAAAAAAAAAAAAACCCCCCCCCCCCCCCCCCCCCCCCCCCCCCCCCCCCCCCCCCCCCCCCCCCCCCCCCCCCCAACAACAAACCCCCACACACCCACCACAACCAAACACAAAAAACCACACACACAATAACACACAACACACACCCCACACAAACTCGACCCCCTCCCTTCCCACCCCCCTTTCCCCCAAATCCCCCCATGCTTCGTTTTATTTACTTAGCCCATAAGACAAATGAGGGATCTGGGCTGTCATTCGCCCGGGGGAAATGTTCTGGCCTTTGATAGGCCCCTAAAGCACCGTCTTCTCTCGCCCGGCATTACGAAGTCGGTCGTGATACGGGAAATCTTCTGGGCCCTCCGTTGAGTGGATTGTCTGGCGAACGGCAGGGCTCTCTGCGTGTGTGTGCGTGTTTTTTTTTTTTTTTTTTGTGTGGGGGGGGTGAGTCTGTGTCTCTGTGTCTCCCCTCCCTCCCTCCCTCCTTCTCTCCCCCTCTCCTCCTCTCCTCCTCCCTCTCCCTCTCCCTCCCTCTGTCTCTCATATCGCTCTCACACCAGTCTCTACTCTCTTTTTCCGCTCTAATCTCCCCCTCCCTACCTCCTCCCTCCCATCCCTTCCACTCCCCTCCCTCCCTATACCCCCTCTCTCCCTCTCATTCCCCTTCGTATCTCCTCTTCTCCTCTCTCTCTCTCTTCTCTCTCTCTCATCTTCCTCTCTCGCTCTTCTCTCTCTAATTCTCTCTCCTCGCCTTGTTCCTTTTTCGTTTTCCCTCTTTCCTTCTTCCTTTCCCCCTCTATTTTGTTTATTCTCTCTTTGTAACAAAGGCAAAGAAAAAAGTACTTGGATTTTAACTTTTCACTTTCATGTCACTCCTCTTTTCTCTCCCCTACCTTTCTCCCTTTTCCCCTTTCGATCTCTTTTGTCTACACCTTCCACCTTTCATCTCCCGTCTCTCTTCTCCCCTCTCCTTTCTCTCTGCCTACTGCGTTTCCCCTCACTCCCCTCCGATCTCCCGTGTCTGACCCCTCTTGAACGGCTTTGCCCCTATCTTTCCCCTTTCTTCATTTCAGGAGAGAGAGAGGGAGAGAAGGAAAGAGGGAGAGGGAGGGGAGGAGAGAGAGGGAGGGGGAGAGAGAAAAAGAGAGGGAGGAGGAGGAGGAGGAGGAGGAGGAGGAGGAGGAGGAGGAGGGGGAGGGGGAGGAGGGGAGGAGGAGGGGAGGAAGATAAAGAGGAGGAGAGGGAAGAACCCAGAGGGAGGGAGGGGGAGGAGGGGGAAAGAGGAGGGGAGGAGGAGGAGGAGGAAGAGGTGGGAGGAGGAGGAGGAGGAGGAGGAGGAGGAGGGAGGAAGGAGGAGGAGGAGGAAGAGGAGGAAAGAGGGAAGAGGAGGAGGAAGAGAAGAGGAGAGGAAGAGGAAATGGGAGGAGGAGGAGGAGAGGGGGGGGAGGAGGAGGGAGGAGGAGGGAGGAGGAGGGGGAAAGGGGGGAGGTGGGAAGATAGGGAGGAGGAGGAGGAAGAAGAGGAGGAGGAGGAGGAAAGAAGAGGAGGGAGGAGGAGGAAAGGGAGGGAGGAGGAGGAGGAGGAAGAGGAGGAGGAAAGAGGAGGAGGAGGGGATGGGAGAGGGGAGGAGGAGAGGAGGAGGAGGAGGAGGGGAGGAGGAGGGGAAGAGAGGGGAGGAGGGGGAAAGGGGGGGAGGGGGGAGGAGGAGGTGGAGGAGGGGAGGGGGAAAAAAGAGGAGGGGGGAGGAGGAGGAGGAGGGGGAGGAGGTGGGGAGGAGGGGAGGGGGAAAAGAGGTGAGGGGGGAGGGGGGGGGGAGGAGGAGGGGGAGGGGAGGAGGGGTGAGGGGAGGAGGTGGAGGAGGAGGAGGGGAGGGGAGAGGAGGAGGAGGGGGAAAGAGGGGGAGGAGGAGGAAGAGGAGGAGGAGGAGGAAGGGGAGGAAGGGAGGAGGGGGGGGGAAAGAGGAGGAGGAGGAGGAAGGGAGGAAGGGGGGAAGAGGGGAGGAGGAGGGAGGAGAGGAGGAGGAGAGGAGGAGGAGGGGGAAGGGGAGGGGAGGAGGAGGAGGAGGAGGAGGAAAGGGGAGGAGGAGGTAGGGAGGAGGAAGGGGAGAGGGGGAAAGGAGGGGAAGAGGGGAGGGGGAAAAGTGGGGGGGGGAAAGGGGGAGGAGGGGAAAGTGGGGAGGAAGAGGGGGGGAGCAAGGGGAAAGGGTGGAGGAAGAGGAAGAGGGAGGGGAAGAGGGAATGGGGGGAGGAAAGGAGGGGGGGAAGAGGAGGAGGAGGAGGAAGAGGAGGGGGAAAGGAAAGGGGGGAGGAGGAGGAAAAGAAGGGGGGGGGGGGGGGGGGGGATAGGGGGTAGGGATTATTGTTTGGAAGGGTCAATGTTGGAAAGAGGAGTAAGGACAGGGGAGATAGGTGAGGGGGTGAGGGGAAGGAAAGATTGGGGCAGGAATAGAGGGAAAGAATGGGGAACAGAGAGTGCTTTTGGGACGTCCTCTTATGGTGACTCGGCTGCTCCTGAGGGTCCTCTTCGGAGGAGCCTTTCTTTCGTTCCTCGGTTCCCTTTTTTCCCCTCTCCCGCATCCCTCCTTCCCTCCCTCACACCTCTCTTGCTCTTCCCCTCCCCCCTCTCCCTCACGCACGCCCACCCGCCCAAATGAAGGCGGCGTCGACGGACAAGACGAATCACGGCGCGACGACGTGGAGCGAATCGCGCGTTGCGTCATTTTTCAAGAAAGGAAGCCTCGGCCGCTGTTAATATGCCGCGCGGGAGGCCTGGTTCGTCCATCGTGTGTGAGAGGGAACGAGCTTCGCGGGGCAGGAGGGGAGGGGTTGAATGGATAACGAGTGGGAGGGTTTGTGGTGGTTAGGATCTTACTTTATATATATAATATATGGTATTTATATATATATATATATATAATATTTTACTATATAACACAAATATATTATATAAATATATATATATAATTTTATATATACAACTATTTATATTTGGGGTGTGTTGTGTGTGTGTGTGTGTGTGTGTGTGTGAGTGTTTTGGGTGGGTTGTTTTGTGGGTTTGCGTGTGTTTGTTGTTTGTATTGTTTTTATTTATTATTATTAAATTTTAAATATTCATTTATAAATATTTATATGTTTATATGTATTATTTTGTTTTTTTTATATATATAAAATTATTAATATATTCTAGATTTTAATATATTAATATATATATTTAATTATATAAAATTTTGTGGGTTGTATGTTTTATGTAGAGTATGTAGGGTGGAGATTATATTTACATTTTATATATATATATTATTTGTAATTTTTGTTATATATTATATATTTAATATATTTATATATAATATTAATATATTATTTTTTAATATATAATAATGTGTGTGGTGGTGGGGTGTGTGTCTGTTTGTGTGGTGTGTGTTGTGTTGTGTGGGTGTTTGTGTGTGTTGTGTGTGCGGTGTGTGTGTGTGCCGTGGGCTTTGTATTGTGTTTTGTATATTTTTATAGTAGTTTATATTTTATTATATATATATATATATATATTTTATAATATATATAAAATGTGTGTGTGTGTGTTTGAATTTATATTATATATCTAAATTTATATTTATTTATATATATTTATTATATTTGTATGTATATATGTATGTTTTTTTTTGTTTTTTATTTTATGTATTTTCGATATTTGAAAAAACTAGTTTGGTTTTGTATTATCCCTGCCTACCCAAATGGATTTGGTCGATTTAAGATCCCCAAAGGGGTGGGATGTGTACCTGTGTTGTGGGCCGGGAAAAGTGCGGAGGGTTTTTCGCGAGTAGGGCCCGTCCTCCGAAATTTTTGGCCCATTTTATATTTTTTTCGTTTTTTGTTATATTTTCTTTCTTTCTTATTGATTTTCTGCCCTCTCTCTCCTCTCTTTCTTCTCTCTCTCTTCTTCTCTTCCTCTCTCTCTCTTCTCTCTTATATATATTATTATTTTATTATATATATTATCCTTCCCCCCCCCCTTTTCTCTCTCTTCTTCTCTCTTCTCTCTCTCTCTCTCGCTCTTCTCTCTTCTCTCCTCTCTTCTCTTCTTCTCTCTTTTTCTCTCTCTTCTCTCTCTTCTTCTCTCTTTCTTCTCTCTCTTTCTCTCTCTCTCTTCTCTCTCTCTCTCTCTCTCTCTTCTCTCTCTTCTTTTCTCTCTCTCTCTTCTCTCTCTCTCTCCCCCTCCTCTCTCTTTTCTTCTCTCTCTCTTCTCTTTCTCTTCTTCTTCTCTTCTCTTCTCTTCTTTTCTCTTCTCTCTCGCTCTTTTTCTTCTTTTTCTTCTCTCCTTTTCCTTCCTTTTTTCTTCTTTCTTCTCCCCCTTTCCCCTCTCTTCTCTCTCTTCCCCACCCTTTTTTCCATTTCTCCCCCCCCCCAGTTTTAAAAATATTTTTTCCCCTTTCTTTCTTTCTTTCATTTTCCCTTTCCATTTTTAAAAGGGGGGAAAAAGAAAAAGGGGAGAAATAGAGAAAGATAAAGGGAAAGAGTAGAGGATAGATAGAAGGGAAGAAAGAAAGAGAGAAAGAGAGAGATCAAACAGAAGCTAGAGGTAAGGAGCCGCGCCCCGTGAAGAAGGCACTGTTCGCGGAATCCTCGTGCAGAGAAATCAAAATTGCATAACATTGTATCTTTGATGTGGTGGCAGCAAGAGGAGATTAAACATTTTAAGTTTTTTTATGAGTCTTTGAAATGTCTCCCTCTTTGTTACTAATACCCCTTTTGTTTAATGAATTTTTATTTTTTTTTTTATTATTATTTTTTTTTTTTTTTTGGGGGGGGGGTATATGTATTTTAAATGTCTTGTTTCGTGAAGGAAAGATATGTTTTGTTCTGTTTTTTTTTAATAGGAGTTATTACTGACTTCCTTAAGTTAAAAATATCTTGATGGGCAAATTTGTTGTTTTACTTGTGTTGAAGAGAAAAAAAAATCGTAAAATAATAGGGTCGTTCCCCCACTTTTTTAAGTCAGAGACGTTAGTTGGCATTATATTGTTTTCTATTTCAGTGCCCTAAAGCCCCTTAAAAATGAGTGTGTTCGTTCACCCCCCGGGTTTTTCAAATTTTGTATAAATGTCCCTTTTTAAAAACAATTTTCCTAATTTCTTATTTAAATAATTGGCATAGATTAGCGGTAATTGCAGCATGAATATAGGTATGATAGGTAATTATAATTTTATAAATAATTGTTTGAAAAATTTTTGCCCGGATATTAAATCGGCCCCTATTTTTAAGTTTCATATCTAGGAAAGTCTGTAGATTTATATAAAAATGCGATTCATATGCCCAAACCCAAGTTGAATGGAAAGGGAAATTTTCGATATCGCATTTTCTTTTTCTTTTTTTTTTCCCATCTCTCTCTCTTTTTTTTTTCTTCTTTTTTTTCAAAGCGAGGGGGATATTTTATAAATATCGACAAGAACTTAAAAAAGAAAGAGTATCCTTCGCTCCCAAAAGGGGAAAAAAAAAGAAGGAAAAATTTGCAAGTGCGAACCTGCCGGAGAAGCGTTGCAAAGCCCTTTTCCCATTGGCGATTTGTAAAACTCCCCAAAGGCACAAAAATTCCCGGGGTTTTCCCTTCGAAAAAAAAACGGCGCCTGTTGGATATTCGGCACCCTTTTTTTTTTCTTATCTTGGACCTTTCTTTTCTTTTCTTTTTTTTCTTGTTTTTTTTTTTTTTCTTCTTCATCATTCATCATCAATTGGTCCCCGCCCCCTTCTTCTTCTTCTTCCCCTGAGCCTCATCTTCTTCTTCTTCTTTCCTGGGCCCTTTTTTTTTTCTTTTTTTTTTTTCTTTTTTTTTTTTTTTTTTTTTCTTTTTCTTTTTTTTCTTTTTTTTTTCTTTCTTCTTTTTTTCTTTTCTTCTTCTTTTCTTCTTCTTTTTTTTTCTCATCTTCCATCTTTAATCATATCATTGGCCTCTGTCCCCTTCTTCTTTCTTGGCCTATCTTTCTTCTTCTTCTTTGGGCCTTTTTCTTTTTCTTTTCTTCTTTTTTTTCTTTTCTTTTTCCTATCTTCCTTCTCCTTCATCTCCTGGCCTTTTCTTTCTCCTTGTTTTCCCTGCCCCCGGCCCCCTCTCCCACCCCCCCCGTCCCTAAAATAAAAAAAAAGAAAAAAAAAATAATAATGATAACAATAATAATAACAAAATGATAAAAAAAAACAAAAATAATATAACAGAAGATTTGTTTTTTTGGGTGTGTGACTTCTCCGGCGTAAATACCGTCTTACTTTGGGGGTCGGTGGGGCATTCTCATTTGGGAAGGGGGGGGGTGGAATTAGAGAGGAAAGTGATGGAAAGGGGGACGGGGGAGGGAGAGAGAGTTTGAGGGGGGGGAGGGGGGTAAAGAATGCCGTGGAGAATGTCTGATTGTGGAGTGAACTTATTATTTTTTATTTTATTTTATTTTATTGAAAACAAATTATCTCCTTTTTGGTCTCTCTGTTTTTTTTTTTTTTTTTTTTTTTTTTTTTTTTTTTTTTTTTTTTTTTTTTTAGTTTTCGTGTATTATTTCGTATTTTTGTGAAAGGGGAAGGAGGTATGTGAAATGAGGAATTTTTTTTTCCCAGATATTACTTAGAGGGTTTTTCCCTCTAAATCACTTTCCTTTTCTGCCCCCCCCCCCCCTCCCCCAAAACAACAAAACCCTTTTTACTTTATTTCTCGTTTCCTTTTCGTTCCCTCCACTTTTTTTTCTTTTTTTTTCATTTATTTTCAATTTCTTATAGATCCCGTTTTCTTCCTCATTTTTTTTTCATTCGTTTTCTCATTGTTCTCCTCATGTTTTCTTTCTCCTCCATTCTCGTTTTCGTATCCTCCCCTCTTTCCCCTTTTATCTCCCCCTCCCCTCCCCCTCGCCCCTTTTCGACTGGAAGGGGAAAAGATTTAGGATTTAGGACGGGGTCGTCATCCAAAAGATTTCGCGCCGCCTTTTCGCGCTTTAATTTTAGAGCAAGAGGACGAGCTGTCTTGCAGTTTCATCGTGCGGGATCCGGGTTTAAGGTCTAGCGACGGGGGGGGAGGCGGGAGGGGCGAGGGAGGGGGGGAGGGGCGAGGGAGGGGGAGGGGGTTTTGATGGGTTGGGTTGGAAATTGGGGAAAAGGGAGGGAAAAAGGGGGGGGGGGTGTGATGGGGTGGGGTTTGGGGTAGGGAATGGGAGGGGAAAGGGGGGGGGGGTGTGATGGGAAAGGGATGGGAAGGGGAGAGGGGGTGTTTGGGGGGGGTTGGGTATGGGAGCGGGTGGTGATGGTGTGGGGTTAGTAGTGGGGTGATGGGGGAAAAGGAGTTGGGGGGAGACTGTGGTAGGGAAAGGTTGGGGGGTTGTAGTGGGGGGGGGGAAAGGGGGACGGAGGAGGGGTGGAGGGAAGGGAAGGGAGGGGCTTGAGGTGGAGGCGGTGGTAGTGGCAAGGGATATAGTCGGAGGGGTGGTGGGAAAGGGGTTGGGCGAGGGGGGGGAGGGGAGGTCGAGTTGCCGTCCTCTTTCTTTGTGAGCAGAAGAAGGGGGAAGGAAAGCCTACTTTTGCGGGGTTAAAGATGGTCTGACTTTATATTTGTATATATTTCTATATATTTGTTTTTCTATTTTTTCTTTTCTTTTTTTCTTTTTTTTTTTTTTTTATTTTTTTGTTTTTTTTTTTCTTTATTTTCGTCTCACTCCTTCTTTAATTTATTTTATTTTTATTCTTTCCTTTATTTTCATTTTCTTTTTTTCTTTTATTTTATTTTTTTTTTACCTTCTTTCCTTCTTTATTGGAAGGCAGGGTAGAGCGTGAAATGTGGTTGGAAAAAAGTGCCATGACGAGGGAAATTTTTACATTTCGTGGCATATTTCATCTGGTATTTTATGTTATTTTATTTCATACTAATTTGTTATGTCAGTGTTTGTATCCACCTTTTTTGAAATGGTTTTCGGGTTATAGTCAATATAGTATATTTTGTTTAAGGTTTTTGTCAATATGTTACGAATGATACATATTTTTATATTTATGATTTTACTTTACACATAATACATATATACACACACACTCACACTCACAATCTCTACACCACACTCTAACATACTCTACACTATACTACTACTACAAACACACATCACTCAACACCACATCGTAAGTGATTTTTTAATATTTGAGAGTGAGATTGATATTTTTTATATATTATTTATATATACTAGTTATATTGTTATGTCACTTCACACTCTCACAAACCACATAATCTAACATCACCTACACACTCACTCTCAACACATCACATAACTCACCAACATACATCACTCATCCTTTTTTATATTATGCAAGATATATATATATATATATATATTTAGTGATATTTTACACTCACGCCACTACATACATATAAAAGACTTTGATACAGACTTACTATTACGGACGGACGTACGGTCGTAAGGTAAGTACATACTGACAGACGGATACTTGTGTAAATATTATTTAACTACCTCTAATGTACACACCACTACACACTACTCAATCTACACTCTCTCTATCTTAACTCACTATCTCCTCTCACATCTATACTACTCTCTCCATATCCTCAATAATCACTCATAACACTATCTGTATGTGGGTGTGGTTTTGATTATATAGATTTATATTTTTTTGTTTTGTTGTGTGTGTGTGTGTTGTGTTTGTTTGGTGGTACTGGTTGTTTGGAGGGGATGTTTGCTGGTGGGATGTATGTTGATTTATTGATTTTGGATAGTTAGAGATTGTGATTTGTGTCGCGTGGCGAACGGGTGTGCGGGGTGGAAAGTTTCTTTGAGTTGCGGCTTGGGGGACTTGTAGTAAAGTGCATCATCACACTCTTATGGGGTGTGGGTAGGTAGGGGTTGGGGGGGGGTATGCGGTGCAGTGTTGGTACTTAAGGTATGGCGAGCGGGTTGGGCGGGAGGGCGTGGGATATGTTGTTTTTGGGTGGGGGGGTCTTGTGGTGGAGAGCGAGAGTGAGCTCGCGCGAGCGAGAGAGAGAGAGTAGAGAGAGGAGCGCGCGAGAGAGCGAGAGAGCGAGCGAAAGAAAGGGTAGCGCGAGAGGGCGAGGGAAAGTTGGAAAGGAGCAGAGCGAGAGAGAGCGCAGAGAGAGCGCGAGGAGATACGCGAGCGCGCGATAGCGAGCAGAGAGCGAGAGAGAGCGAGACGCCAAGAATAGGGAGAGAGGAGAGGGGAGAGGGATACGGGGGACACCCAAAGGGGGGGGGGGGTGGGAGAGCGCGAGCGCGAGGAGAGCGCGCGCGAGAGAGAGAGAGCAGAGCGCGACGCGAGAGCGCAGCGAGCGAGCGCGAGAGGGCAGACGACGAGAGAGAGAGAGAGAGAGAGAGAGAGCGAGAGCTGCGCGAGTGAGAGAGAGGTCAGCGCCGGGAGACGAGAGCAGAGACAGAGAGAGCGCGCACGAGCGAATTGAGAGAGAAGCGAAAGAAGAGCGCGCGAGCGAGGAGAGCGAGACGACAGGAAAGTCAAGACATAAAGAACGGGCGCGAGAGAGGGAGAGGGCACGGGACCAGGGGTGAGAGAGAGAGAGACGCGAGAGAGCGAGCGAGAGAGCGCGCGAGCTAGAGAACAGCGCGCGCAGCGCCGAGCCTGGCGCTCGAGCTGGCGAGGCGAAACGGGCAACGGGATCTCTCTCTCTCTCTCTCGCTCTCTCTCTCTCTCCTCTCTTCTATCTTCTCTCTCTCTCCTTTATCTCTCTCTTTCTTCTTTCCATTTCTTCTCTCTCTCTCTTTACTCTCTCTCTATCTCTCTCTACTCTCTCTCTCTATCTCTCTCTCTCTCTACTCTCTCTCTCTCTCTCTCTCTCTCTCTTTCTCTCTTCCTCCCTCCCCCTCCCCCCCCCTCTCTCTCCCGCTACCTCCCGCCCTCTCCCCTCTCCCTCTTCACCCTCTCTCTCAACCACCCCCACCCCTCTCTCTCTCTCTCTCCTCTCTCTCTACTCTCTCTCTCTTCACTCTCGCTCTTCTTTCTTTCTCTCGCTTTCTCTCTCTCTCGCTCCCCGGTCTCCTCTCTCTCTCCTCTACACCTCTCCCTCGTATCCCGCCACACCTCCCCCTCTCTATCCCTTTCTCACCCTCCCTCTTCCCTCTCTCCCCTCCACCCCCCCCCCCCACACCCCCCCCCCCCCCCCCCCCACCCCCCCCCCCCCAACCCCCCCCCCCCCCCCCCTACCCCCCCCCCCCCCCCCCCCCCCCCCCCCCCCCCCTCCCCCCCACCCCCCCCCCCCCCCCCCCCCCCCCCCCCCCCCCCACCATCCCCACCCACCCCCCCCCCCCCCCCCCCCCCCCCTTTTTCCCCCCCCCCACCCCCCCCCCCCAACCCCCCAATCCCCCCCCCCCCCCCCCCCCCCTCCCCCCTCTCTCTTC